>NW_004955413.1:27770466-27813027 GCF_000276665.1 Chinchilla lanigera
TGCGCGCCGGGCCCGGTCTCCGGGGGCCCCCCACGCTGCGGCCAGTGTCGCGCCGCGCTGAGGGGCCCAGCCTGTCGCCCGCACTGTACCATCTTGGCCTGTCTTGGGGTCGCCACAGCCAACTTTCTGGGGAGTTGGTGGCCCAGTCTCTAGCCAGAGTCACACCTTTGGCAGCCAAGTCCTGCGGGACACAAGGGCGGGCCCTGCCCACCACGCACCCTCTGTCCTTGCTGCCTCTGCCCCGTGGGCCTGGGTGTCTTTGGATGAACAATTTGGGCCCTCTCTGAGCCTAAGTTTCCCCCACCATAAAACGCAAGAGGATACACAAAGCCTGCCTGACTCACGTGTGAAATAGATGCTCCACAAATGCCACTGCCCTCTCCTGCAGAGGAACTGAGAAGTTGCGACGCCTGGCAACTCGACCCTAGGTCCGGGAGATTTTCGGTGCCAGGATTTCAGCCTGCCCCAGCCTTCCTTTTCCAGAGCAAGGGAAGGACTTTTTTGCCTTAAGAAAATCTGTTGTAGAACAGCGACTGTGTAGATGTTGGTACCATGTGATCCCTGCCATCCACAGTGAGACCAGTGACACTGGGATGTGCTCGCAGTGTTTGCATCCTGCCTTCCACTCACCCAATAACCTGGTCAAATTCTCTTCCCCACTGTGGGCGTTGGTGTCCCATTGGTACAATGGGAAGGGGAAGTATTTGGATTAGATGTCTTTAATGTGAGCTAAAATTGCTAGCTCTAAATTAGACCCACATCTGTCCTGCATGTTAGGGGAGTGTGTGGCTTCCTCTCCTGCAGCTACCCAACTTGAAAGTGATCTGGGATTGTGAAAGAGCTTGGGCAGCAGGTGGAGGCTGACAAGAGTCAGGTGTAGCGTGGGGCCCAGGTTTCAGTACCTTTGAGATATGCAGCTCCCCCAGCCCTCTAGGTACCCTTTCATCGGATGAGAGCAGTTAATGCTCTTCCATGCCTCTCGCCCCCAAGGAACGATCTAGGGATCCCAGGCAGGGCCTGGGTTGGTTTTGGGCCCCCTAGCAGAAGGATGTGGTTGGGGAAAGGCAGTGATTTCTGGCTTCTGTCCAACCTCACAAAGTGGGGGCTGGCACCAATGCAGGTTAGGACTATTCCTGGGGATTGATTCCCCAACACCTCCTGCATGCCAGGCAGGGTGCCAAGCTCTTCCGGGGCAGAGCTGAGCAGGCTACCAGGCCCTGCCTGCTGGCTGTTCCCATTGTTCCTATAACTGCGAGTTTCATTTTCAAATTCTCAAGCACCAAGACTTTCAAAAGACTACTGCCTGGCTTCAGCCTGGGTTAGGGGTACAGAGCGAAAGGTGGGAGGGTCTCTCAGCAAAATCAAGTTTCTAGTCAAAAAACCAGGAGAATCCAGAGGGGCTTCCAAAAGACTGGGTGTTAGGGGCACCCTCATCTTCTGGAGAAAATTTGTGAAAAAGGGAAACCTTTTCCTCACAGCCTCCTGTGCTAGAATTCTTACCTTCCCTCCTTTCTTCCTCAGCTCATTTTGTCTCAGAGTAGGAGGGGAGTGGGGAGCCACAGCAGAGCCTCATTCAGTGGGGAAAGGTTGCAGGCACATCCCTGGCTCCAGGCTCTAGTTTGCCTCCTAGTTCCTAAGACCAGCCTAACCCGGAAGCCTCTCCCCACTCTTCCAAACCCTACTACACTGTCCAGCTGACCTCCACCTGGAAACTTCCCCAGGCCTCTTAGCCATTGATGACCTGTCACTTCCCTGCCAGTACCATTTGGAGGCAGAGCAGGCACGAATGTTACAGCTAACAGACAGATACAAGTAACTCCTGTGATTTGTGGCCTTGGACAAGTCACTTCATCTCTCTGAATGTTGGTTTCTTCAGCTTCAGGGATAATGTTGCCCTACTGAGGGGACATTGCCATTATAGGAATCTGAAGAAAGATGTGTAAATAAGCTGGTACTGTAGCAGGCAGATAGCCACACTAGTTACAGCTCTAGGATGGGAACACAGTGTGACACATGAGCTGCCTGAGGCTCAGAGGTTAAGTCACTGCCCAAGGTCCTGTCTTGGCTGAGCATAACAACTAGGAGCCTTTCCTCGTTGATCCCATTAGCTATCTTTGTCTCAAACGTATGGATCCTGTTTTTCCTTTCACATTTTCTAGTCTGGAGGGAAAAGCAGATCAGCTGTTGTTTTCTCCCTTTTTCCTAACCCAGTCCACTCAGAAAATGCTTATGGAACTGAATCAGTGTGTATCATTTCCAGAAGCAAAATTAATCCTTTCCCTCCTCCCCTGGCTCAACGATGGCTCTGGAAACCCTGTGTCACTCCTTTTATTACAAACTCCTCTGCCCTCCTCCAGGCGCCTGGGCCACTCCGGGATTACAAATGGAGCCTTCTGCCTCTAGGTCACTGATTCCACTACCATCTGTCAGCACGGATTGATTGAGGAGCCTGGCCCTGCTCGGCAGATCAGTGACTTGTGCAAAGTGAGCCAGAGTGTCGATGCCTTCGGCGGCAGGCTGATGTCCTTCCTCTCACTGGCTGGCTCTCCTGGGCACACAGACAGCCCTCGCCTTTATCCTTCAGCAGGCCTGGCTGTCCTCCCTCTAGGAGGGACCACCTGGGAACGACTGAGCACATCAAGAGGAAGGCCTGGGATCCCAGGGGGCCTCGGCTTCAGTCTCCCAGGGGGCAACTTAGAAGTGTCTGGTTGCCAGAGCCGGAAGCTCCGTGCAGCATCCTGCTGAGCTGTCCTAAGCCAGGCACTTTCCCCAGGCAAAGCACAAACCAGGGGCAGCCTGGTGCTCTGTGGGCATGCATGGTTTCATTCCATGGGAGCTCCTGTGGCCTAGGAGGAGCTAAAAGGCAGGAGGGGGCTCAGAACAATTCTTCTCTGACAAGGCCAGTGTAGGCTCTAAAGCCAGGGGAGGGGTCCCAGGCACAGGGCCAGAGAATACCAAGATTGGAGGGTGTGGGTACCAGGCAACTGCTGTGCCTAGCCTACCATACTCAGTGCAGAGAAGAGAGATAACACTGCAGAAGCCAACAAGGGCAAAACGCTGAAGGGCCTTGCATCTGTGACATACATGGCATGAATTTGTTTCACAGGGTCTCATGGTGACCTCCACTCACCAGCTTGCCTCTCAACTCTGCCCTCCAGGATTTTTTTTTTGTCTTTTTGAGACAGGGTCTCGCTATACAGTTCAGGCTGGCCTTGAGCTCACTTATGTAGCCCAGGCTGGCCTCGAACTCACAACGATCCTTCTGCCTCAGCCTCCCAAGTGCTGGGATTACAGGCGTGCGCCACCACGCCTGGCTGCCCTCCAGGATTGAGGCTGTGGCTCTCACCGGGCTGTCGGTGAATATGTTCCTCTCTCCCACTGGACTGTGCCTTCCACCTCTCTCCCGTATTTGGCATCCTAAGCAAGATAGGGCACCAGGTCCACAAAAACTACATGTTAATGATGGTGATATAGCCCAGAGAATTCCGAATTCATGATGAACCAGAAGCCAGACACATCTCCTTTTATCATCCCACTTCATGTCTGGGACCTGATGAGGTTGGTATGGATGTCACACCCTCCATTTTACAGACGGAGCTCTCCGAAGTGGAGGGATTCCAAGTAATTTGTCACAAGTCACCTTAGGAGAGGCCAAGCCGGGATTTGAACCCAAGCCTTCAGAAGTTGTACTCTTAACCACCATGCTTCCCAGCACTCAGCAACCCCTGGAAAGACGCAAATAGATGGTGGGTCCGTGGCTGATGGGTCCAAAAGCCTGCAGGTGGGCAAAGAACTGGACATCTGAGGACATCAGCATCACCAGTGTCTTCCCACAGTGATGTGTGCAGGCCCTGGAGACCGGGCAGTGTGGGGGGCTTGGGCCCCAGACTGCTGGCCCGCCACCACACAGAGCCACTGTGCACCAGCTCACTCGTGTTTGTGCAGGTGAGCAGGGACAACACCTGAGTGAGCAGATGCCAAGAAACAGGGGGGCACCCTGCTACCTGGACACTCCCCGGGCCACCATTGGGGTCCTACTGCCAGCGCAGGTCAATGAGCCAGGACCAGCTTGGTCTCACCAGTGTGTGTGTGTGTGTGTGTGTGTGTGTTCACCAAATCATCCAACCACTCAGAGTGTCCATTTCTTCATCTGTAAGTTGGGATGGAAGACGACGGGTCAAGTGATCTGCTTGCCTCCTAGAAGTCAGGCCCCCTCGTAGGTGAGGTCATGCACTCCTCACCACAAGCCTGTGAGGCAGAGACTGTTATCTTCATTGGGCAGAACAGGATACAGGTGCACAGAGAGGCTAAGAGGTTTGTCCCAAGTCACACAGCCAGCAAGAGGCAGGGCTGGATTTGGATCCACTCAATCACATAGACACCACAAAGGGTTAAGTAAGGATGAAATGATCTAATAGTCACAGTGACAAAAGCACACTTTAAGCACTTCATCTGCATTAACTCATTTAATCCTCACAACAAACCTAGGAGGCCAGTATTGTTATGACTGCATTTTGCAGGCAAGGAAACTGAGGACCAGAGCAGCTAGGAGGGAGGGGTCTGAGCTGCAATCTGAACCACAGCAAGGCAGCCCCTGCATCGCTTTATCATGAGATAACAATAGGGAGGTTCCTTTCCATTGGGATTATTTCTGCTTGAAAGCTCAAGACTTTTAGCCACATCATTGTCTGGGCTCCACAGGAAGGCAGTGCCACATGCTGAGGCATGCTGGGAAAAGACTTTGTTCCATCCTGTTTTGTTGACATGCTCTTCATTTTTAAGCCTGAAACCCAAGCTTCCTACTAAGAATTCAAACTGTAGAGAAAAAAACACAGCGATGCTAACGGCCACTGCTCCCCAAGCCTCTGTGCTCCCCGTGCTTGGGGCTCCATATGTGTCATCTAACCTTAACCTTTGCATCGCCAGAGCAGCCCCCACTTTCCAGCCAAAGAAGCTGAAGCCCAGAGCTATTGAGAAGGTGCCCAGTGGAGCTCAGCCGCTGTGTTGGGTCCAGGATTTGCCCGCAGCTCCTCCTGGATCCTGGCTCTTGACCTTAGCTGCTGCCTCTTTGCTGGGACTGTTTCTGCTCATCTTCTGCCCTGTGCTCCCCCCTCGTGTCACAATTCCTGAGCCACTTAGAAGGCAGCAGGATGCACGTGGATCTGGAGCTGGATGCAGCCTTCTCAATGAGGGGAGCCGAGGAACAGGGACACCCGTGTCCTCTACTCTGTCTCCCTCCAGTGCCTTGAGAACGGCTGCCCTGCCACCAAAGCAGCTGTGTTCAGAAGCAGCCAGCCCACATGAGGGTCCTCACTGCTGGCCTGCAGCTCCCTGGGAGCTCTCCAGGCTAACTGCCAAAGCACGTGCGCAATGGGAGAGAAGGCAGCAGGGGCCGACACCTTCGCCAGCTCTCAGTCTGTCCTCGGTCCTCGCCTGCAGCCCCTTTTCCTGGCCCAGGAATCCCTGCAGCCAACTCATTTCAGCCCCTATAGGCTTGACCTTACTCCCCCGGCTCTGAAGTTTTCAGTGGGTGCTGAGAGGCCTTGGAATTCAAGTTCATTCCTATCCTCCTGGAATGTGAAGCCCTCATCTGCTCCGCTCAGGAGTTGCTTTCCTGTCTTGTGCCCGCCTGCTCCCCAAGACAGCAATGCCCGTTCCCCTTCCCTACAGCTGAAATCATACCTTCCTTCAAGTCTTACTTAAATGCCTTCTCCTCCACAAAACCCTACCTTTGTTCTTCTTCAGTTATTCACTCAACAAACACTAACTGAGCCTTCATCCTGTGCCAGGCATTGAGTCCAAAGGTTCCTGTTGTCGTGGTGGTCATGGTCCCAGGAGACTGGATGATGACGTTGGAAGAGAGCTCCACCAGAAGCAGGGGCAAAGGGCCTGGGGCAGGAGGGAGCAAGCAGATCTCCAGGAGGTGGAAGGAGGCCCGTGTCGTAGAAATGAAAGGAAGCTGGGCATGGTAGCCTACACCTGTAATCCCAGCATCCTGGGAGGCTGAAGCAGGAAGGGGGGAATTTTTAAGCCCAACCTGGGCATTTTAGCAAGACTATCTAAAAGAATTTTTTAAATCAAAAGGGCTGGGGATGTGGCTCAGCCATAGGTTCAATTCTCAGCACTGCAAAAACAAAAAGAAGCAGGACAGGAGAAGCTGGAGGTGTACAGGGAGCACAAAGGTGCAGGAGGCTTTGGAGCTTTCCCCTGAAGCGAAAGGAGCCATGGGTTCTCAGCAAGGCACAGGGGCCAGTATCTATCACACCCCATCCTGCGTATGGTGAGCCGCTCGTGAGCAGCCCAGGCCCTGCATCAGGCACAGCCCCCGGGCTGAGTTTTCGAGTCCTTCCTGCTGCGCTGAGCTCTTCGGGGCAGGGCTGAGCTCTGGTCATCTGGCCTCATCCACACAAGGATCTGTCCCCAGAGCTCTGTGGACCGAGCAACCCACTTTCTCAAAGATTCCCCCACGAGGCAAGGCTGCCCCGAGGGGCTTTCCACATTCTCTGGAAAGTACGATGCTCAAGGGAGAATGAGGCCACAGCTCAGAGTCCTTGAGGGGAGAGCGAACATGGTACTGGTGTCCACACCAGGTCAGCGGACAGCAACACCGCACCAGACCCGCACCTGGTCATCTTGTGAATGACCAGAAAAAGAACTGAGAGGTTTCACAGCTGTGAGGTGCCTTCAGGATTACAAAGCACATTTCACTCAAGCATCCCCACATGGTCAACCTTTTGACATGGATATGGTTACTGCCCCACTTTACAGATGAGGAAACAGGGCCTGAAAAGAGAGATCCCTAGCAAGCTGTGACAAAGTCAAAACCGGTACCTGACCTAAGCACGCTTCCTACAAAGAGGGCTTTCCAAAAATAATTTAAGTGATTTTAGTGGGGTGTGGCACACCTGCAATCCCAGCACTTGGGAGGCTGAGATAGGAGGATCATGAGTTCAAGGCCAGCTGGGCTACACAGTGAGACCCTGTCTCAAAAGAAAAAACAAAAGCCTATAAAGTGACATATTTCATCAGGATGTCTGTCACGCCAGCAGTGGGAGCCAACACACCAATTCTCAGAGGCTGCTCCCCCTCTGCATCAGATCCACACGTTCAGCCCCAAGCCAACAGCTGAGCACAGGGCGCAGGAGGAGGCTCCTTGGGGGTGGTGCCACACACAGCAGGTGCTCAGTAAACACTGAGCAAACCGAGGCTCATGTGTGCTGGCACAGGGCTCAGACATCACCTGCCTTAACTCAGGTGTGGAAACTGAGGCCCAGAGCCTAAAATCATGCAGCCGGTGAGGGGCAGAGAGGGACATGAGCCCTGCCGTGCCCTTCCCTCCCCTAAGCACTGCGAAGTGCAGGTGGGCATGGACAATGGCAAACTCGCAGGGAACAACCTCGTCCCCAGCCTCTGCCCCACAGTCCCGGGCGCTCAGAATTAACCCAGCTCCTCCTTGCTGGCAGGTGGGGTGTAAAAAGCACTCCAAGCCCGCTCCCCAAGAACTGGGACCCCCGGCTTTCACATCTGTGGAACAGGGACATTAGCACGGCCCGCCATGGAGGGCTGCATCCAACATCCGCTGAACCAGTGATCCCCACATCAAAGGCTGCTGTTATTCCAGCTTGGGTGCCCTGGGAGGTTGGGTCATTCACACCCAGCCAACAAGCTCAGAGGGTGAGTAAGGTGCCGGGAGCAAGGGGTGGGCTGAGCGGTGGAGGAACTAGAGTAATTGGGGCAGTGGGGTCCTTGGTGGCCATCAGCCGCAGTCACCTGTGGGCTGAATGTGGCTCGTGGGTTCCACAGACACCCACACCTGGGCACACCGCACACACAGCAGGCAGGGTGCACCCATGGCCTCCTGGGTCCCCACCCCTACCTAGGGGCAGTGCTAGAGGAAGTGGGAGGGGCACCGTGAAGGCTCCTTCTGCTCTGCAGGACGGGCAGGAAGAAGGGCCCCTCACCCGTGGGCAGACGTTGCCACCCAAGTCACAACCCACATGGAAAGCATCCAAGGAGGTCAGGAACAGGAGAATCGCAGCTCCTCAGAGCAGCGAGGTCTTGAGAGGTGAGCAGACCCAAGTCCCCACTGTACAGCTTGGGAATCTGAGGCCCAGGAAGGCAAGGAGAGGGTGCCAAAGCCCCACAGTGTGCGGGTGGCTCAGCCGCACAGGAGAGGTGTCTGGCCCCATGCGGCTCCTCTGGGAGGTGGGTGCGCCCCTGCGGGTCCCCAGGTCTCACACTCCAGCCGCCCACTCCCCTCTGGTCTTGGCCACACTGACATTGGGCCCTGGCTTAGCCTCCCCTAGGAAACACCAAATCTCTGGGGCTCTTCCCACAAACACTTTGGGTTTGCAGTGCCCAACCCCCACATTACCCTCACATGCAGCCCAGAGAAGGGAGATTGTAAAATAAGCTAATACTTAGGTGGTCAGACAGTGCCTGCCTACTCCACAGTACGTGTTTAGAAGTCTGAGCTGGCATGATAATCACCCCGTTTTATAGCCAGGGAAACTGAAGTTCACAGGGATTGCATGATTGGTCTACAGACACTAGGCACTGAGTCTTCTCCATTGGGCTTTTTGATTTTTGTTTTTTGAGACAGGGTCTCACTGTAGACCGGGCAGGCCTTGAACTTGTGGTTCTCCTGCCTCAGCCTCCCAGGTGATAGGATTACAACTATGTACAACCGTACCCAGCCTCTACTGGGCTATTTTTTTTTTTTTTAACTGAGGATAGAACCCAGAGCCTTTGCACTGAGCTGTATATATCCCCAGCCCCTTTTTATTTTGAGACAAAATCTTGTTAAATGGCTAAACTGCCCAGGCTGGGCTCAAACTTTCAATTCTCCTGCCTCAGCCTCCCAGATTGCTGAGATTACAGGCATTTGCTACAATGCCCAGTTTATTGGGCTTTTGTCAAAGCTAAAAATTATTACGCCTACCAGGAGCGAAGCTCTGGGCTGACTACCCTGTATCAAGTAGCTCCTGTAACTTTCACCACAGCTGTGACAGCAGAGCTATCATAGAGCTCCTATCACCCCAGGACATGAAGATTTGGAAAGGGCAGATGACATGCCTGAGGCCACACAGAAAAGGACTGGGCCCAGGAAGCCATCCCAAAGCCTTCTGGTTGGGGACAAGGTGGGGGCCTCACCACCCCAGGAGCGTCCAGGGGCCTCAGGGCCCAGCCTGGGTGAGCTGCTTCAGGAAGCCTCCTCCAAGTCAGGCCTTTCACTGGGCCTCCAAAGCTGTGCCTCCAGCTCAGAATGTGGCCTGGGCTGGTCCTACACCCCAGGCGTCCTGAGGGCTCCAAAGTGAAAGAAAATCCAACATGCAGCCCTGGGTTCAATCCCCAGCATTGTAAAAAAGGAGGTGCAGGTTAGCCCCTAAATTCAAGTATGGGGCCATCTGGGAGTCCCAGTGCCGCTTGGGAGGACAGGAAAAGGCAAGCCTTGCAGGGTCCTGGAGAATGTGTCCAAAGAGCTGAGACATAAACACATCCAAAAAGTGAGTTGGTGGGTAACCGAGATGTTAAGGTAGAACCTGGCTCCCCTGCCCAGAGAAACCGCCCCCCTCTTCTAACTAACTCCAGCCCTCTTCCTGCCCTGCCTCTTACCCCCGGAAGCCCTGCCTCCCTCCCTGCCTTAGCTTAGCAGACTCCTACTGGCTCTTCAAGGCCTTCGAAAGCCACCTTCTCTGTGAAGCCTCTCCATTGCCCTGTCAGATTTCACAGGAGTACCAGGCAGGACACTTTTTACTTGCCCGAAGGACCTCATAACCACACCCACCATTCACTGAGCACCTGCTGTGAGTACACACTGCACCTGCAGTCTCCCTAATCCCCATAAGGAGACTGTACGAAAGGATCACAGCTCCCAAGTCACCCACCACCTTTTAAAAAACTGGAGCTGAGTCACTTGCCCGAGCACGTGCAGCCAGGTAGGCTACACCTCAGGACTGGCTCACTCCAGTCCTCTCTGGGCCACCACGAGGGAGCAACTCCAATCTCTGGGTGCCAGCTCTCAGTGGGCAGGCGCTCCGTGAACCTGGGCAGGGTATAGTGGGCAACAGGACCAGCTGGCTGTGGCTGTGGCTCCAGCCTGATGTACCCAGCACCTCTGGCCAGGAGGTTCTTGAGCCCAGGGCCTGCAACAGACCCGACACACTGGCCTTGGGGAGAGCCCATCCACACTGCCTTGTCTGTCTGGCACACAAACCTCCGTGGGGCACCAGAGCCCTGCAGGCCATCAGGGTGGCTGAGCCCAAGGCCAAGGCTGTGCACACGGGCAGCTGCTCCTCACACACCGGCCCTGGCGCCCAGCTCAGGTTGAAGCCCCCTTACAGGCATGGCTGCAAGCCTGCCCCCAAGTGCCAACCTCCACAGGGAAAATCCTCCTCTTGGTGGGTTGCCCAAAGGAAGTGAACCCATCACACTATGTTGGGGGCATGGGTAGGAGATGGCTGTTCCATCCTGGGGGCCCCACCTCCTGAGGGGATTGCCAAGCCTGGATCTCCTCCCTTGAGCTCTGGGCACAGACCTCCTCCACACTCAGCTCTGAGCAGGTGCCAGAGGGGATGCCTTAAAAGCCCCTGTACCACAGATGCCCACCCAAGCTCTGCACCTAAAAGCCCAACAGGGAGACAGACCCACTAGTCTGGTCAGGGCTGAAAGAGTGCACACAGGGTGGGCAACGTGTATGCGCCAACCCCACCCAGGCCAAGGGAAGGAGCCGCTTCTTGGAGGAGAAACTGAGTCCAGGGGATCTGACCAGGCACAGAGGGGGCAGTGAGCTCCAGGGGTGGCACCGACTCTGGGGGGAATGGAGAAGAATGTGGGCCAGTTGGAGACAAGAGTACATCAGGCTGGAGCCACAGCCACAGGTCCAGAGTAGGATGAGCTGGGCCCTGGCCGCAGCCTTCCTTGACCCTCCCACCTGCAAGGGGTTCCCGCCGTGGGCCTGAGCTAGAGCCTGGCCCTAGTCTGAGCCACCCTGTGTACTCCCTAGAGACCTGCTCCAAAATAGACTGACACCCGTGCTCCTGTCACTGTACCAGCCTGAGCCCTCGGGCAGCCCAGAGCCTTGGGCTGTGGCTGCTTCCTGACCCGGGACAGGCTATAGCTCCCTGCCCCATTGGGCCCATCAGACGAGTCACAGTCCCGAGACACTTTGCCAGCATCCCCTCTCAGGTCAGGCCAGCACTGCAGCAGGGGCATGCCCAGCCCTGGCCTTCCATCTTGGAAGCCCCACCTCAGCCTCGGTCCCGGGCTCTCGTCTCCAGGCACTCTTGGAAAGCACCAGTGGGCAAAAGTAGCCTTCGGAGACCTCAGGCTAAGAGCCCAGTGGACCCGTGACCCTGGCTGGGGACAGGGAGACCTGGGCAGGATGCACATGCCATGGAGCAATGGCTGGGGGGAAGGAGGGCCGTCCTGGGGGGACAGGAGCCGCTGGCGAACCAGCCAGGAGGGGGCCTGCTCCTCCCGCCATGCCAGCCTGTCTCTCTCCAGCTCTTCACTGTGAGATAAATGGAAGACGCGCACGCCAGGCAGGAAAAAAAGAAGGAACAGATAAAACCCCAAAGCTCCCTGCACGGGCTCCCTCAGTGGGTCTGGGCCAGGGCCTTGGCCTGGGTTACTTGCTGCTGCTTTTCCGGGAAACCACTGGTGCCAAATTTGCATTTACCACAAACAGAGACAACACAATGTCATAATCCTTCTCCTGTCATTCTCCCCTCTTCCTCCTCCCACCTCTCCCTCTCCCTCTCTCTCTCTCCCTCTCTCTCTCTCACACACACACACACATACACACACGCGTTAACACAAAATGACGGCTCCCTCAACAGCCTGAATGAGCAGAGCCCTCGATCTGCTTCTTAATTGTTGGGGTTTCTCTCCAGCCTGTGCTCTGTGCCCGTCGCCCAACTCGCAGAGGACCACCCACTGCCCCCTCCTTTGTCCCGCATCACTGCTGACAAATGGCCTGCTGGAGGTGGAAGAATATGTCTGGAAATAATGGGGGGGAGAAGGAAGCCCCCACCTCCTTTAGCCTCTGCACCTCACCGCTGGGGTCCTGGCTGTCTGACGGGAGGGGACAGGGACGGGAAAGGGACAGGGTCTCAGCCCCTGAGGCCCTGACCTGAGGCCTTGCCCTTCACACCCCTGATACTCCCAGGCCGCCAGGCTCCCAGGGCTGCCCCATGCCCCTCCCCTCCCGCCGCCCTCTCAGGCACCGCTCTGCTCCGAGCATCCCCCGCGCTCCCTCCCTCCCTCCGTCGCTCTTTATGGCAGTTTCAAAGCTGCAGCCGCCACTCGAGCAGCTGCGGCCTTTTGATGGGGACAAGGCAGTGAAGGCCGCCTGGGAGGCCCCTGCCTGGCCCAGCCCTGGCCCAGCTGGCCCCTGCCCGCCCCCGGGAAGCCTGGGGCCAGGGTGGCGCGGCGCTGCGCAGCTCCCAGCAGGCACACCTCTCACACCAGAGCAAACTTTCCCGACCGCTCGCCTTACCTTTGCAGCGGCATCCTCCCCTGCCACTTGCCCCGGGCCCCCTGACAGCCCGCTGGCCCGGAAGAAAACAACTCCCCAGCCGAGGCTAGGTTGGAGGGGAAAGGGGGAAACGGAGAAGGGAAAGGAAAGGGGGCAGTTTCTCCTCTCTCAGTCTCAGCCTCCTCGCAGCTCCTCCTGCCCAAGCCGGCAAGTGAAGTCACAGGGCCGGGGCGGTGACATCAGCTGAGCCTCTGACATCACAGCCCCTGCCGGATCTCACCTCTGCAGGGTGGAGATGGAGGAGCAGTAGGAAGGAGAGAGGGATGGATGAAGATGGAGGGGAGCACCGATCCCTCCATCACCCTCAACTGCGAGGAGAGCCGTGCCAGCGTGGGGGGGAGGGGCGGGAGGCGCATCTCTAGAGAATACGTTTTATCTCCATAGATAGGGGCGATTATGTGTCTATTTATAATTGGCCCCAGAGCGAATGGTTTAAAAGGGGTGAACGCCCACCGTGGGTGAGAATCGCCGATCACTGATCACTGCTATGCTTGGAGGTCGTAGGGCAAAGGCAAGTGTGACGACTCAGAGAGCACCTACTATGTGCGAGGGCCTCCCCAAGGCTTCAGGGCAGAGCATGGGCCGGATTCAAGGACAGGAGTCCCAAAGTGGGTGGCAAAGGGCTGCTCAGGGCCAGTCAAAGGGCCCAGATGCTAAAGAGCCAGCTGGGCAGCTTCAAGGCATTTCGCGGCTTCATGGGCCACTAGAGTGAGGCCTTGCATCTGGTTACTCAACACAGGTCACCCCCAACAATGGTGGGCATCAGGAGGGGCAGGGCAGAGCAGTTCAAAGTGCCCTGTACCCCAGGCCCCATCTCCGGGAGGTGGCAGTGGAGGCCTGGCTTGGGATCTGGCTCTGCCACTCGGTGTCTGGTAGCAGTGCTAGTTCCAGGGGCTGAGAACCCACTGTGTGCGGCCCAGCACCTGGCACTTCCCACTGCCCCTCTTACCCATGCCAGTGCCTGACAGGTGCCCAATGCCCTCTGTACAGAAGGGCTTGAAGGCCCAGGGAGCACTGGGACAAAACAGGGACCCATGTGTCCAGGACTGGATTCCGGGCCATGGCCAGGTCCTTGGCCAGCAGTGACCTTGGCATGAACCTCCTGCTCCACAGCTGCTCATGCCATCTCCTGTCCCGTGCCTACCTCCTCTTAGACAACCTCCAAGCTCTAGCCTCTGCCCAGAGGGGAAGACACACAGTTCACCCTGCCAGGCTCACTTCAGCCCTGGGCGGCCAGCACCTTACACCTGCCCTGGTGCCCCAGGGCACCTGTGCTGCTGACCACTGGCTGCTCCAGGCTCAGCATGTGCTTGCATCTGCGCCTCTGCAGCCGGCACTGCGAGGGCCTCTAAGTGCCAGTCCGCAGGTGGGTCATCCTTCCCACATCAGCACGCCAAGCCGCTCCCACGATCCAGAAAGCACTTGCATCCCTCCTCACCTTTCCCGAATCCTGGAGCTAACATTCCCTCCTCAGTCTTTGGAACCCCCGCCAGGTGCTGAATCCACCCCAAACACTTAGTAAACCTACCCAGCAGCTGACCACTCAGAGAAGACGTGGGCTTGCAAGTGTGCGTGAGAAAAAGCAGACACTTTCATGCAGTTCTCTGACCGATCCGTGCCCGCGCTTTCCCTCGGGCCTTTGCACTCGCTGCACCCTCTACGTGGACGCTTCCAATTCTCCCCAGCGCCCCCTTCCCCTCAGTACCCAAGGGTCTCAACTTAGATGTCCCTTCCACCCAGGAGCCTGGCCCAAGTTAAATGCCACTTCCCATGTCTGTCCCCCACCCCACCAGCATCCCAGAAGGTGGTGAGAAAGGGCAGGGGCTGTGAGGCACAACTGCTCGCGTTCAAATCCTGGCTCCCGGCTGGCTGTGTGGCCACAGACAAGCCACTTGGTCCTGAGTTCATTTCTCTCGATGTGACACTGCAGCAGCGCTCCTCGGCGGGTCTTGGGACACAGACCTTCACCAACCCCAGCAGAACCACACCTGCCTGTTCATCGCCTGCCTCCCTGCAGTGGGGCTCAGGGATGGACCAAAAACGTGGGTCCGTTTGTCCTCTGGCTCTTGGTACACTGCCTCCACACAGAAGACACTCAAACACATACTGAGGCAAGGTCGGAGGAAATAGTGAACTGGAAGGGATTTTTTTTTTTTTTTTTTTTTCAGATAAAGTCTCATGTTTTAGTCCAAGCTGCCCTTGAATGTGTGATCCTCCTGTCTCAGCCTCCCAACTGCTGGATTACAGGCATGCACCACCACACCCAGCTTGGACTGGAGAATTTTAACTCATTTTGGCAGGCACTTATATCAGACTGTCTTGTTTTTAAATACTGGCTCTAACACTTCCTTTCTGTGTGACCTGAAACAATTTACTTCTTTGAACCATATATGCCCCACCTGTGAAATGGGAGTAAGAATAGATCCTACCTTATTAGACCACTGGAAGATGACCTGAGATAAGGAATGTAAAATGAATGCTTAGAGCACAGCACACACTTCGCTGGAGGCAGATCTGTACTTGCTGCCATCATTATTATTTTATCTGATCAGGATGTGCATGGCGCCCCAGCAAACAGAACAAAATGAGAGAGATGGAGTGGGCAGGGGAAGGAAGTGGCTTCCGAGGAACACATGCTGGGCTCCTGCACATGCCACGCCTCATTTTCTCCCTCTTAAAGCAGAGTAAAACTTGACTGCCCTGACGTTTTCAGTGAAGAATCTCAGACAAGCCACACTACAAGCACACTTACTAGCACTAGGCTAGAATATATACAGTAAATGTCGGTTCCACTCAGTTCCTTGAACCACAGACACACACAATTAGGCAATAACTTCTGAAAGGCTGGGTGTGGTGGCACACTCGGGAGGCTGAGGCAGGAGAATCGTGAGTTTGAGCCCAGCCTGGGCTACATAGTGAATTCAAAGCCAGCCTGAACTGCATAGCAAGGTCCTGTCTCAAAAAACAAACTAAACCTTCTCAAACACCCCAACATGAGTGAGGCAAGGTCACAGGTCAAGAACACACGATGCACAAAGGGGCTTAGAAGGGACTGTGGTTATATGGGAAGGCATTAGGAAAGGCTTCCTGGAGAAGGTGTGTACGCTGGAAGCTGGGAAGGGACAAAGGAGCAAATGCGTGGGCAGAGCAGAGGGGCACTCAGCCCCAAAGGCAAAGCTGGCATCCAAGGCAGCAACTGCCAAGCACACTTGGGTGGAGGGACCCTGTTGCTTGTATTGTGGAGCCCAAGTTCTAGGAGCATAGTAGGTAAAATGGTAGGTTCCAGTAGCACCAAACCTCGTTTTTGGAACATTGCTGTTGGGATCCAGGCCAACATCACAGAGACCAGAACAACTGAACTGAGAGTGAAGCCAGAATCATCTGGTCCAACCATTTTGCAGATAAATAAACTGAGGCCCACAAGACTAAACTGAGTTACCCAGAGTCACATAGCTAATAAAGGGCAGAGCCAGGATTTAATCCTGTCTAGCTCTAATCTGGGCTTTTAACCCATACTCTGTACTACCTCTTGTCATAACCTGTAGCTGTCCTATCACGCAGGCATGCACCCACCCATCCTGTCACACATAAAAGCATGTGTCTACCTAGCTCCTCATGCATACATGCATGCACCCATCCAACCCCCCACTCATGCATGCATGCATGCGCCCATCCAACCCCTCATGCATGCACACATGCGCCCATCCAACACCCCCCACTCACGCACGCATGCGCCCATCCAACCCCTCACACATGCACACATGTGCCCCATCCATCCCATTCATGCATACACACATGCAGTCACTCAGGCAGCATATATCTGAGCTCCCACTGTTCCAGGTACAGAAGCATCAGCAATGAGGGCACAGCTACCCCACAAAGCCAAGCCTGCCTTGCCCTGACACTGCCACCTTGCACTGTGCCCTGCTGCTTCAAAGCTCACTAAAATCAGTCCTCCTGGAAAGCTTGGTTTCAGATTTAGCTGTGCAAGACCATAGACCACTCTACTGCTGGGAAACCACAAGCCAACCCCTTTCAAAGGCCATTACATCGCTTGCGTGGGAAAAGGAGCGAAGACGATTGATCAGCATCCATTTCTGGACAGAATGATGAGTTGCATGGTGGGCTGAGGCCTCAGAAGCAAGAGGAAAAGAAAAGGAAAGAAACGAAAAAAAGATCTTGCAAATAAGATGTGCAAATGCCCACGGAGCTTGAAGCAACTGAGTGAAAAAGTACAACCACTGAGTGTCACCATGAACGCCTTTGGCAAGCCCAGTCCCCTAGGCAAAGAGGAAACAAGCCCACTGTATGTGCTGGGTGCCCTTTAGAAGTCCCTCTGGCGCTCCCAGACCTTTTCTTGCTAAACTGAGAGCGCCATTTCACTGCACTATTCCATTCCAAAGGGCTGGTACAACTGTCCCATTCCACAGATGATGTAACTGAGGCTCAGAGAAAGGAACCTTGCCCAAGGTCAGCACAGGCCTGGTAGGCTCCAAAGCTGAAGCTCTTTCCTCAATACCAGGTCTGCCTTGGACAGATCTTGTCCAAGGACAGATCCTTCCCTATTCTTCAGTTTTCTTGGTGCTTGACGTGAAGATGCTGGGGAGGATCAGGAAGCACTGCCCCAGGCCTGGCCTTCCAGGAGGCCAGACTGAGGCTGAGGACAGGGTGGACAATCTCCAACCCATACCACCACCAGCTTCATCTCACCTCCACCCTGGGTTAGACTATAAAATGCTCCCAGCACAGCAGATCTTAAAACAGGACTTGGCTTTTCTGGCTTGGGCCCCCACTTCAGGGAGAGAAGGTATTTTAACACCCATTTTACAGGTGGAACCAGATTCCAATCAGCACTCTCTCCCTGCCACCGCACCCCCTCCACACACTCTGGAAGGCTCCAGATAACATCTACCATGCCCAAGGAGCACAGATAAGGCAAGAAGAACTGGTGGTTGCCAAAGTCAGATTATTAGCAGATTTATTAACAATGGCTCCCCAAGGTCTGCACGCACAAAGCCACTCCTCCAAAATGTTCACGTCCTGTTTCCTCCTCTATAAGTAGGGTAGGAGGAATCATTATTTCCAACTGAGAGCAGGGCAGGAATCACAGATTCCATTTCACAGATGAGGAAAATGAGGTGTGAAGTGGGCAGGGACACTACAACTCGGGATCTGAATGGAGGAGAGTAAGGGGAGAGAAAGGCCTGGGGAGTGGGGCTGGGTGGGCTGTGATTCTGAACAGCACACTTCTATCAGCTGGCAGTCTGCCAACGGCCATAAACAAGGGGTGATCTGCCCACTCAGGGCCACCAGGAGCCTGCAGCCTGCCCGGGGCACAGCTGCTACCCTGGCAGACCCCCAAAGAGCCCCCCAAAGAATCGCTGCGCTCCTAAGCTTTTTTCCCATTCCAAACATGCCAGAGCCCCGCGGACCCCGGAGGCTGCTACTTAGCGCCAGATTAATCACACCGAATTCTCCATCCAGATACTGCGTGCAGGCCGAACTCCCACCGCTAATCGCCGTAATATTCTCCTCGGCGTGTGCAGCCGGCCGGGGCGATGTTCCAGGAATATTAATTCTCCACAGCCAGCTCACTCCCGCCACACGCATGCGCCCCCTGCACCACCTGCCACTGCTGGGGGAGCTGGGGTAGGCCAGGGGAAGCAGAGCCCGCTGGAGGCGGGGCCAGGCCCCAGTCCTCCCCGGGGACCAGGCCAGCCAGGTGGGAAGCAGTGCCCCAAGCCCTAGTAAGGATGTTAAAGTGGGCCAAAAGTGGACTCCTGCCTGCAGCAGGGCCTGCCGCCAGTCACCCCTCAACCCTAGTCTTGACTCCCAGCCCCTGCCCTGGGACCTGCAGGTGGCTCAGGGACCCCAAGAAGCCATGCAGCCAGGCCCTCTGATGTCCTCTCAACACAGCAGAGCTGTGAGAAACTGGCAGCCAGGCATCTGCTAATCCTAGCCAAAAAAAAAGGACATACAGAAAGGAATGAAAGTCTTTCATCTACTCAGAATATAAAAACGTGGGTGGCAGAGGAGACCCCAGAGAAGGGAGGCTGAGCTCGGCTGTGGTCTGGCAGGCCTGGAGGGGGCAGGCTGGGTTCTGTGGGAGTGGACCTCAGCTCCAGACCTGCTTAGTGAAGGAGGGACCCTCTTCCCGCAGCATGTTTGGGATTCTCAGGAGCGGGAAGCCCAGGAGCCGGAAGCTTCTGGCTTCTGGAGGGTCCCAGAGAAGAGCAGCATATGCCTCTCCCAAGCCAGCAGGCTCCAGTAGATGCCTTAGGCGCTGGGCCTCCCCCTCAGTCAGATGAAATGCTGGCCTACACCAGGGAGCTCCTGGCAAGCCTGGCAACCCAAGAAACAGGAGAGCTTCCCACAGCACACAGGGAGCATGGGGGCAGGCCCTCTGCCCACCTAACCCACTGAGGCCTCTAGGACAGCAGCAGGAGGAGCCTCACCTTCGGAGGCTTTGAGAAGTCCCCCCCCATGCCCTCCTTTGGTTCAGTCCCAGGAAAAAACGATAGGACGCAGCTTTATGCCTGTTGTTTGTTTGTTGGTACTGGGAATCTAACTCAGGACCTTGGACTTGCCCCAGCTATATCAGGAAACTGAGCCACAGAGATTCAAGTGGCCCAGCCAGGCCAGGGTCCTGCTACCAGCATTTGAACCCAGGACCCTTTCCCCCACCCCACCATGCAGGCTCTCTCTACACCCCAGCCTCTCCCCTCAGGGACTCCATTCGTTTCCTCTGAAATGACCTTTGAGAGCCTGCCCACTCCCGCATCCCATCCGACAAGCACGAGCATTTCCTGAGCGCCTACTGCATCAGGCTCAGAGATCCAGAAATGCGTGCTCCTTAGGGGGTTCACAATCCAGTGGGAGGAAAAGTAAACCTGGATCCACAGTCCAGCCTGGCCTAGAAGCGAGTGCCTGGGGGCCATGTTAGGATCTGGGGTTCTGATGAATCCCTTTCTGGCACAGACTAACAGAACTGCTGTGTAGACCACAAACATGGAAATGCAGAGCAGGCCCCTGGCTCCGTGGCTCTGTCCACATCAGTGAGGGACACCCGCTGCTCCCCTTGCCCAGATACCCGAGGTGCCTGATCTGGGCAAGTGCCAGGCTCCTGCCACACACACAAGAAAACCAAACGCCTTCTCTCCCATTCCTCAGATAAGGAGACTGAGGCTTAGAGACAAAGCGCAAATGAACAGGCCCCTCCTGCAGCTGGGCTCGATGTCCCTAGCCTCACAGGGGCGCCTTTACCCAGGCCCTGGCCACAGCAGCAAATGGCAGTCAGGTCGGGGTTCCCTGTCCTGCTTCCCAGAGACTCCAGTACTCAGGCTAGAAGGTGTGTGCAGGACCAAAGGTACAGTGAAAGGATCCCTTCTGCCCTATCCTGTCCTGCAGTCCCACATACTAGTATTGTCCCTGGGGCCCACTTCACAGATGAGGGTCTGAAGTAGTGCTGGGACTCCACAGGGACCCGGCAGATGCTCTGTGTCTGGGGACCCACTGGGGCTCCACCCTGCTCTCAAGGAGGGGCTAGCATCCTATCATGTCAACTGTGACATATGGGCCCTGGGATCTGGGGTAGCAGGCAGCAAGTAGGCCTGGGAAACCCCATGATTCCCAGAGGAGGGGATGCTGGGGCAGAATCCCAAAGAGCGAGAGACCTGTTACAGCTCTAAAGTACTACACAGACCCGGGCCCTGTGACCCACAAGGTGGCCCAGGTTCTGGCCCACCTCCAGGGCATGTGTGACAAGGGGTCTCACTACAGGGGGTGCAGACAAGTAGCTAAGTGCCCTCCCCTTCTCCTTGCTCTGGACCCTGGATCTCACACCCTCTACCCTGTCCAGGACCTGCATCTCAGGGACTAGGCCTTTAGGCACGGCAGAGGGGCGGGCACGAAGCCCAAGTGACCAGGGCCCCCCAGGGCACTGCCATGACCTGGAGCAGACTGGTAAGTACCCTCCCTTGGTACCTTCCCAAAAACATTCAACGACTTGGGGGTGCTGGCCTCGGCTCCTGGGACAGGGCACAGACCTAGATGGGGACCCAGTCTCCCCAGTCCTGGCTGTGACTCTGAGCTAACCACCTCCCCGCTCCAAGCCTCAGTCTCTCGGTTCGCTCATCTGAAACACAGGCGGACCCCATCTATCTTTCAAGTACTGCCAGCTTTGAGAGTGTTCAGTTGTCACAAAATGAATGACAAGCACAGGGGACAAAGACTGACGGGCTCCTTCCTAGGGCTGAGCATGCAAACAGAGGCTGGGGAATAAACAGGGCCTTTCCGGCACAAGCGACTTCGTATCCTACCTCCTTTCTTGCTCATGCCAACCTGGAGAGGGAGGGAATACTGTCCTAATTTCACAGGTGACACCCTTCAGGCAGAAAGAGGGCCTGGCCCAAGGTCACCGCTCGGGATCCCTGGCGTGCCTCGCCTGACGGTAAGAGGCATTGCCAGAGTGATGGGCAGGGGTGAGCAGAACGAAGGCTCCGGTCCCCCCAAACCAGCCCCAGCCCGAAGACCTGGCCTGGAGAGGAAAGGTTTAGTCCTGGCTGGGAAGAAAAGCCCCTCACCTTGGCAGGCGGGGGTCGGGCCCTCATTTTGAAAGGCAGGAGACCACGAAGCCCCAGGACAGGAGCCAGGACGGAGGGGAAGTGGGCACGGCGGCAGCGGAAGGCGCGGCTGATCGCCCGGGGCGCGCTCCTCCCCAGGCCCGCAGCGAGCGCGCACTCGGCACCTGCCAATCTCAACCCGCCGCCCCCGCCCCAGCCCCCTCTCCCGGAGGACAGATAATTCTCTCGCTCTCCCAGCCTGACAAAATAACTAATGCTAACTCAATAAAGTCCCCCTTGAAGGTTTTTAATTACAAGACTGAGCCGAACACTAAAGACTCCAGGAGCGGCAGGGAGGCCTGGAGAGGCCGAGGGGGTGGGCGTGGCGGCGGCAGCAGCGGGGGACCCGGCGGGCGGGCGGCAGGCAGGGAAGGGACCTCCCTCCAACCCCGAGAGGGCAGGGCCAGGCTGCTGCTGTCCAGGGTGCTGGGCCGGCGGCGGTCACACGATTTAGGATTCAGCTTGCCACAGCGGCCACCGATGGAAGCCTGGCTGGGCTTCGGGGAGGAACTTAGAGATTCGCGCTTTGAAGCCTCAAGGCCAACCTCGAGGTACACGCCGATGTCCCAACTGAAAAGACAAAGACAGTGGGCCCAGAGGGAGGCGGCGGCCTGCCGTGGTCACCAGCGAAGCCAGCAGCGGCGGGTTTTCCAGGTGTCAGTGCGGTACACATCAGTGATATGGATGCGAGATTCCCACCTGGGCCCAAGGGTTCACTGGTTTCAGCTGTGCAGAAGGCGAGGGTGGCCCACGGGGCCTCCACAGGGCTTCAAAGCCAGGCTTCAAGCCTGGTCAACCCCACCCCAAACACCACCAGCCACAGGACAAGGGGCCTCAGAGACTCCCTGATGAACCCCCATTGGCACTGACAGCCAACCCGCAGCACAGCATCAAACCCTTGCCCAGCACTCCCTCCTGGAGAAAAGAACGGCTCTGTCCCCAAACAACCCCCAAACCCCTCTCTTACTGCAGCTGGCCCATGAGCAGACCCAGCCCTCCCCAGCTTCAGGCCTTCCTTCCGGTCCTTCAACATGCCAAACCCAAGCCCACTTGAGCTGCAGGACCTTTGCCCTGGCTGGTCCCCCTTTCTGGGATGTGCTTACATTTTTGCATAACTGGCTCACAACAATCACACCTCCTCAGATAAGCCTCCCTTGGGGTTGGGGATGCAGCTCAGTGGCAGAGCGCTTACCTAGCATGTGCAAGGCCCTGAGTACAATCCCCAGAACCACAAAACAAACGGAAAAACCCCAGATAAGCCTTCCTGGAACTCCCCACCTTGGCCACCAGCAGAAATCCAATGCAGCCTTCAGCCTACACCCATCCGTCCACTCCTCCTCCAGGCAGCAGCCATGCAGAGCAGCCAGCTCCCCACAAGGTGCCCTCAATGCTCAGACCTCAGCCTGCAAGGGTTCCAATCTAGCCTCGGCCACGAACAAGCTGTAAGTGGATCTGCTCCCTTGTGTACAAAGTGGGGGAAGAACAGTCCTTACCTCAGCGGAGTTTGTGACTACCGAGCAAGTTCACCTGTGGAAGGACTCAGCACAGTGCCTGGTGTGTGAGCCCTTGGTGTTGCCTAGCAACAGCAGCATCACCACCATCATGACCATCTTCAGCAGCTCCTATCCTTCTGAACTCAGCCACTGGAGTGCCACATCCTTCACCGCTGGCACAGGCCCTGGGCCCATGGACATCCTGGGGTGCTGCCTGTATGTGTGGCATGTGAGATTGGCTATGAAGGTATAAATTGGTTCCACTTCCTGGATTCAGATGTAGAGGCTGCAGGAGGCTCTGCCCTGCTCCATGGCCCTCTGCCCTGGCTGTGCTGATTTTGCTGTTGCTTCTACAAATCTGTTCTTCCAGGATAGGTCCCACCTTGGCGGGCAGTGCCAAGGCTGGTGCAGCTGTGCCCAGTTCCCCAGGGAAAGGCTGCAAGGGGCGGTTGGAGGCCCCAACACCCAGCCCTGCCTGGAGTCTCCTGGCTGGGTTCACAGCCCTGCGGCGCTGGAGCTGCTGCCCACCAGCCGGCCCCCTGGCATAGGGCCCAGGATGGCAGCCAGCCGGGAGAGGAAGCAGCTTGGCTGGCAGCCAGCTCACAGTGCCCGAGCTGTCAGCCGGGAGGCAGGCCAGGCAGGGCTGAGACCCCCACTCCCGCAGTGGGACCCTGGCCAGGCCACCAGGACAGGGCCACATTAGTCCTCACAGCCAGAGCTTCAAGGGGGCCCTGTTGACACCAGCCCCAGGCAGGGTTCAGGGGATAATCTTGTGGATGGGCACCCAGGAGGCCCTGTCCCCATTTATTATTCAGCTCAGCTTTTCACGAATGACAACTACGGTAGAAGCAGCACGTGGAGCAGGAGGAGGTTTTCAAGTCAAATAATAATAAAAACAGCAACAACCACAGCTGACACTGAGGAAGCACTTACTCCAGGCCTGGTGCCTTATGCTGCAGCACCACCTCCTCCCAGAGGAAGATGCTATAATTAGCAGATGTAGGATCTGAGCTCAGAGAGGTACAGTCACTCACCCAGAGCCACACAGCAAGCTGGAGGAGGGCTCAGGTTGGAACTCACTCTCCAGAACCTGTGCCCCGGGGCTGGGGATTTAGCTCAGAGGCACAGTGCCTGCCTGACAAGTGCCAAGGTCGTGAGTTCGATTCCAGGTTCCGGAAAAAAACCAAAACCAAAAAAAAAAAAAAAAGAAGAAGAAGAAGAACAGAACCTGTGCCCCAACCCTTACACTCCACTGGCTCTAGCAGGCGCAGGGGCCCACAGTAGACGGTCAGCTGGGAGGTCTGGGTCAAGGAAGTTGCCCCTTAGTAAGATAGGCATAGAGAGGGCTACACTGCTAAGCTGCCTCATAGCTGAAGACAAAACCAGACAAGGTAACACCGCCATCACCCAGCAGGCCTGGGCTGAGGACATGCCCCAAACACAGGTGGTGACTGGTCATCTTCATGGAACTTCAGGAATGGAGGGACCCAGGATAAGAAGCGCTGGTCAGAGTGCCTTGGTGGACACAGTGACAGGGGCCTCTGTGCCCAGGCTAGAAGGCCTCAAGCTCAGCCCCCAGTGCTGCCCACCCTGACCTGCTCTCCCAGCCCACACAAGGCAGGCCCAGGGAAGTTTGGCCAGATTTGTGAGCCAAGAAGTCAGATCCAAATGCACACGCACGTCACATGTGAACCCCTCACTTGTCCCATGGACCACCACAAAAAGGCTCAGGTTCTGTGTCCGTCGTCCTCATCCCCCAGCAGCCTGGCACCTGTCGGGCAGGGCCACTATTCCTCGCCAGTGGTGAGGAGCCTCAAGGCTCACAGCAAAGGCTGTGCCACAGACACACAGGCAGAGGAGGCATCTGTGAGCATGTGCTGGTTCAGGGCTGGGTCCTTGGGGGTGCAAAGACGACACTCAGTCCAGCTGCTCACACCTGTACACAGCGCCAGGGCCTTTCCATCACCTGTCTTCTCAATTTATCTAAAACATGTCTGTGGGAAAGAAGGGATTGTCCCAATCTCCACGCGTCACTATCTCAGAGAGGGCCAGGGACTTACAGAGCTGCACAGCCCCTCAGGATGCACCCCAGATTCCCTGACTGCGAGCAGCCACTGGTGAGGTGTGCTCTAGGAGGCAGGAGGGGCCCCAATACATCTAAGACGCCGAAGAGTAAAGCGGTGCAGAAACTAGAAAGAAGGGCTGCTGAGAGGTGGCCAAGCCCCCGGGGCATCACAAAAGAGCCTCCTGCCCGGGCTCCATCAGCAGAGGCCCGGGCTTCTGACGGGCCGGAGAAGCCCCGCACCACTGAGCCTGGGGTGGTGCAGTGACGGCGCTGGGGAGCGGTCACAGGACCCACAATGCCCTCGTTCCTTGACAATGGCCAGGCACACAGGCTGGCACCATTAGTTTTGCCCTCACTGCTTCTGTCTCTTCATTTGCCTTTCACGCCCCTCCTACACCCGGCCGGGCAGATTTCACCACAGAAAATAAAGTAGAACAGGGCCAGGGCGGCCAGTCCTGAACTGGCCCTGAAGCTGGTGGTGGGAGGCCCCCACTGGCACGTCACACAGCACAGCGAATGACTGTGACCACGGATCCCAGACGGGGTTTCCCTCTGTGGGAGGAAAACAGGGACTCAGAGAGGCCACCAGACAAATCTGGGCCTGAGATGCCAGCCTGAGAGGGCATGGGAGGCTGGGCCAGCAGGCAGACGATGAGCAGCCAGGGCGCCCACAGAACCCTCTTCTGCCCCTCTCCCTCCACCACCCCCTCTTCAGGTGTGGGCTGCCTTCTCACCTGCATCCCACACTCCCCAGATGCAGCTCACCCCACACTCCTGTCTCTCCCCACGTTTTGCAGGCCAGCCTCCAATGCTCCAGGGCCTCAGTCTGCCCTCAGGACCAAGGGCTGCAACCCCCAGACTGGGCAGCCCTGGCAAAACAGGACATGCTGGCAGAAGCCGGTCACTCCATGGGACCTGGGTAGAGCTTGGGGGGACGTCACCCCTCCCCAGTGGGCAACACCTCCTGGCCACCCGGCACTCTTGACTTTCTCCCCCAGCCAGCAAAGCTGCAACCCCTGCACCCCAGACTTCAGCCTTCTCACGCTGAACTGGCAGGGTCTCACCACGCCAGGTAAGTAAGGCAGGAGCAGGGGACAATTAGTAGGCACCTGGAGGGCGTGGGTAGAGAATAGCAGAGGAGGAAAGGGAGGGAGGAGACCGAGGGAGGAGCAAGGAGGGAGAAGAGAGGGGTAGGAGGGAAAAGTGGAGGGGGTGGAGGAGGGGAGAGGGAGCCTCGGAAGAACAGAGGGGAGGGACGGGAGGGGGAGGGGCACTCCGCAATCACCGCGACATCAAAGCCTTGCCAGCGCAGAGCACAGTCACGTGCAGCGGGCCTCGTTCCTTTGGTTCCTTCACTGGGAGAAGCCGCTAGGCCTGGGGCTGCTGAAGGAATTTTAAAACGAGGCAGATTGTCTAGAATATTGGGGGGTTGGGGGAGAATGCCGTTTTATCTCCAGGCAGAGAATGGGGAGGTGGTTCAGAAATCTGTCCCCCAGGCGGGGCAGAGAGTAGCGGGGAGACAGAAAAGGCCCTGCTCTGGGGCCAGGCAGGGGGCAAAGAACAAGACCACCCAGCTCTTTCTGGTGCAGGCTGCTGGCTGCCCCTTTATCAAGAGAAGCCAGAAATCTGGGTTTTTATGAGAAATGCTTCCTCATTTTAATGCTGGCTCAAGTGGGGAGGAAAAAAAAAAAAAAAACATATGCCAAACAGGACCAGGACCTCAGTCAGGTTACGGCTTCTGACGAGGTCCAACCCATTTTAACAGGTGGGGACACAGGCCCAGAGAGGGCAAGGGGCTTGCCCAAGGTCACAGAGTGGGCAATCAAAGGACAGGCCCAGAACTTGGCATCAGGACTCCCAGGGCAGGCAGCCAGGCTGGTCAGAGATGCCAGAAGCCCCAGGGGCAGGGCTTTGGCTGCTGAGGACTGGGAAGTGTGGGGACCTTAGTAACCTAGTGACAAGGGAGGGTCTCGGAATGCCCCAGGCCTCACATTCCACCCTGACCCTGCTGTGCCCCGGCAGCCTCTGCCCCTCTGAGCCACAGCCTGCTGTGTGCACTCAGAATCAGGCCAGGACAGGGACAGCGTGGGGCCTTTGTGGAGGGGGCAGCTGCTCCTGTGGGGTGGAGGCAGGGGCGTCTCCCCAAGGCAGAAGGGGAAGTCGAGGCAGCAAGCGCAACATCTGCCTTCCCCAGCGTGGGGTGCAAGTGGCTGCTGGCAGCCAGGGGCAAGGCTGGGTGGGAACCTCAAAAGCCAGACTCAGCTGCCTGCGATATGCACGGAGGGCTCTGGGGAGCCCCTGGAGGCGTGAGCAGCGTAACTGAGCATTACTCTGTGCCAGGTCACAGGGAGACGGGTGAGCCAGACAGGAAGCAGAGGTGACCATCACACCCCCACCAGCAGCACAGGGAGAGGGGCTACGATGGGGCCCCAGGGAGGGCTGTTCCCAGGAGCAGCGCCTGTGCCTGGCAGCACAGGGGCAAGAGGCAGCCAGGCTTGGCAGGGGCCATGTTGGAGGCACCAGACCTTCTACACTGCATCCCAAAGGTGACCCGGACCTCTGCAGGGTGCAGGCAGAAGAGGAGACCCAGAGCTTGGGGTCAGGGCACCTGACTGCACCCCTTGGTTCTCTAGGGCTGCAAGAGGACCTCGGGTCCCCCCTTCTCCCCCAGCGGGCACTGTTCCCATGGCAGGCTGTTCCGTGCACAGCCCCTCAGCTTGGCACTGCATCCCAAAGGTGGGAGCCACACAGGCCAGCATATTCAGGACCAGGGGCCGGAACGCGGTAGCTGCACAACCTCAGAAGTCCTTCAGCCCGAGCCCAGGGCCAGGCACCCGCGTGGAGGAACTGCTTGGGGGCACAGAAGCCTACCCTGGCCCAGTCGTGATGCTGGAGTTAACACGGGGGCTGCGGAAGGGACAGCAGGGAAGGGGCTGCACTCAGGAGAACTGAGAGGGCACCATGCACTGAGCAGAACCTAGGAACTACCACTAACAGCACTGTCAGATGTCATAAGCCCCATTCTCCACGTGGGAACACTGAGGCTGGGGTTCACAGGGCAAGCAGGACAGACAACAGACAGCACCAGGGCCAGTGGTGGCTGAAGCTGGGGATCTGTGGAAGGGACAAGCATGGGACTGAGCAGGCAGCCTTCTCTCTGATCCTGCCCAGGGCCAGCAGCAGGAGCAGGCTGAGGGTACAGAGATGAAAGCATGAGCTATGCGCTTCTGCTCTTCCTCTGCGTCCCCTGCCGGGGCCACTGTGTCTGGAGGGGAGAGGAGAGGCTCACGATGGACCTCTAGCCTTCGAGGGCTCACACCCACCACGCCGCACAGAAGGGCCACTAACCCCACTTCCAAACGGAAAAACCAAGGCCAGGAAAGGAGGCAAGTGGCAGAGACAGGAACTGGGCCCTCTCCTTCCAACCCCTTAACAGGTGGGATTCCCAGTGTCTCCCGAGGACACGAGGGGGAGGGAGAAGGCAAGATGGAGGCACTGGCCCCAGCCCTGCCCTACAGGGCTTCTCTAGGACCCCACCCATCACCATCCTCAAATCACACATCAGATGTGGCTGATGCGCTCTGACAGCCCTCGCACAGCTGTGCGTCCCCCTTGCCAGGGTGGGGGGCAACTTCAGGCTGGTATTATGTCCGGCTGCACCCAGCCCCCAGCCCCGGCACCCAGTTGGGTTTAAGACACTGGGGTGAATTATTCATGGAAACGACCACCACAGCCACTCTCCCAACACCTGCTTGGGCCAAGCTCTATCATGCAGGATGTGACTTACCCTCCCCCCTATAAAACAGGGGTTATTCCCACGAGGTACCAAGGAGAAAACTGAGGCTCAGAGAGGCCCGGCCCCTGGCTCTAGATCGTTCAGAAACAGTAAGTCCAGCAACCAGCAGCGTTTGCTCAGGCAGGGCGGGGATCCAGCGCTTGGCAGTACTTCCTCGTCTACTCTGCACACAGCCCCGTGGGCAGCTATTACCATGTCCCCATTTTCCAGGCCAGGCCATGGAGGCTCAGAGGAGGTCAGCAATTTGCCTGATGAGCACAGGGCTGGGAATCCGCTCCAGGCCGTCTGGCCCCACTTCTAATCACCGCTCAGCTCGACTGCCAGCCAGGTGAGGAAGGGAAGGCCCGCCTCGTACCCTGGCTGCTCTTGGCAGCCTGTGCCCTTTCCACACTCACCCAGGGGACCCTTGTGGATGAGAGATGGGCCTGTGGGCGAGAGAGGCGTGCACAGCTTGGAAATGGTTCAAGCCAAAGCAGGGAGGAAGAGGAAGGGCAGGGAAGGGAAGGGGGGAGAAGGGAAATGGTGGAGAGGGGGAGGGGCAAGGAGGAAGGGGTGAGAGAGGAAGGGCAAGGAGAGGGCAGCCCGCTCCCAGGTGCCGGGCAGACCACAGCCCGTCCAGCTGGGGCCGAGGCTGCAGCCTGCCTGTGCCAGGAAGGTCTGCTCCCCGTCCCTCCGCTGCCAGAACATCAAAGTTGGTTCTCAGCCAGCCCAAAGGTAGCATCCTTTGAGGTTTGGCGGTGATGGAGCCATATTTCAGGCTGATGCGAAGCAGGCTGCGCCCCACCCCCTCCCGCCCGCCGGGAGATCCCCATCCGGGCTGTCTACTTAATACCCCATTACCGGAGAAAATATACAGCCAGCTCCCGCCCGGCCTCAGCTGCCCATTCCTCAGAAAAGATCAAAGCTGCGCTAGATTCCCGCCTAGAAACTCCGTAAACAGACCACAGGCTCGGGGAGGCAGGTAGGGACTGGGGGGTGTGCAGGGAGGTGGCTCTGTTAGGAGAGGGGCCTAGGCTGGGGAGGGAAGGCCTACCTCTTGGCACAAACACCTTAACCTGGGCCCTGGGGCCCTAGCTTTGTCCCGCCATGCCCTACCCCAAAGGGCTCCCCAACTCCAGGAGAAGAGCAGGCACCTCCCTCACAAAGCCTGCCCCCTTCTGCGCCATCACCACCCCTTGCAGCCTTCGCATTGTTTATGACCAGTCCCAACTCACACCCCAGCGAGGTGGGCAGGAGCATCTCCGTTCATAGCTGGGGAAACAGAGGCACGGAGGAGCTAAGTGAGGGGCTCTGGGTTTAGGCTGCTTGCTGTCTGCTCCTCCAAAGAGATGCTCAGTGTCCACGAGGCTGGGGGGCTGCTTTGCGGGTGGTCTTGGTGGGATGTGAACCAGGTGTGGTCTCTCCAAGGGAGGCTGACAGCCACATCCTGTACAGCCAGGCGACAGGGCTGACTGGAGCGCCCAGCACCCCAGCTTAACCCGGCCCCAGGTCCTACCAGCAGCCCTGTGCCCTGGGGTCTGTGGTCTCCATAGCCTGCGCTCTTTCCAAGGCAAGCAGATTCAGAGAGACTGAGAGACCTCTGGAGGAGGCACAGCTCGCAGGGAGATCTGGATACACAGCTGACCCTCTCCCTGGCTGCCCACGGGGGAGAGAAAGAGCAAGAACTGCCCTGACTACCACCTGGATCCCCCATGTCGTCCCCCAAGCCCCACAAACACAACCCATGCAAAACCCAGCCTCACCCCTCCAGTGCCGTCTCCTGGTCCCCAAGGCTGCTGGTGCTTTAGCTAACCAGCCGGCCCAGTTCCCTCATTCATACTAGGCAGCAACTCCTCCCGCTTGATGCGACCACCTCCCTTCTCCCGTCTTCCTCTTCTGCCCAACCCAGGGAGAACAGCACTGTCACCCAGCAGAGCACAGCATCTCCGCCCCGCTCCCCCCGCAGCCCTCCTGGTCCTCCTGTGTCCCCCGCCCCAACGCTCCCCACACTGGCCACCCATCATTCTCTCTAAACTGCACATCTGACCAGGTGCCTCCAGTTCCCAGGGGAGACTGAACTCACTCCAGACACCCAGCGCATCCCGCAAGTCCATGCTGTTCTCTCCCAGGGGGCTGCTTACCACCCGTATCGTGGACACTGATACGGGATAAATGGACGCAGGACGCTCCCTATTCCTAAGCATGTGCTGTTCCACCATGGGGACTCCTTCCCCACCCGCGTCCCATCCATCCTCCCAGACGCCTGCTCTCCACACTGCCCAACCTCCAGTCTCCATCGCCCTGGGCTGCCCAGCAGGGCCCCCTAGCTGGGTGTCATCATCAGGGGGCCCCACCTCCCCGGGGCCCCCCTCCTCCAGCCTTCTTCCTGGGAGGCAGGAAGAGCCCCCAAGAAGAACCCGGGGCCAGGGGCCCATGCAGTGTACATGTGGGTGCAGAGGGCAGGGACCCCCTCACGCTCCACCCACGGGTCCCTGATAGGCTCCCACCTCTCCTTTTTCCCACTGGGGATGAAGCGACAAACACAGGGCAAACCAAGCGATTTCCAGACCCAGTGGGGCTCAGTGAGCCAATTCGAACACAGAATCGAACTCTGGCCTCTGAGAGGGGGCACAGCAAGCAGCGTGGGCGCAGTGCTTTCCACCGCCACCTCCTCCCCCACCCAGGCAGGGAGCGCGACCGGGCCAGAGACGCCGCGCTCGCTCGGCTGCCAATTCCCCGGCTCAGCAGAAAGCCTCCATTTTGCAGGGAGAAATTAATGAAAGGGAGAAGCCTGGGAAATTACGAGTTGCCACCTGCAATTTCTCCTTCCAGGGAAAGTGGAGCGATGGCTGATTAAAGCTGCAGCCGCCCTGCCAGGCTGGGCCAGCAGCTGAGGGTTGTCAGCCTGCTAGGAGGCAGGTGGGAAGCAATGGGGGGTTGCTCCTAGGGGACCCTGGGCTCGGGCAGCCCCTCCCAGCAAACCCCAAGCCGGGGCGCAGCCTCCAGCTGAGAGAAGTGTCCTTACCCCGCACGGCCACTCCTCAACAGCGACCGACAGGCTTCTGTGGTGAGCCATGGAACCCCACAGATTACAGGGCACCAGATGCACCTCGGCCTGGTCCCCGGGGGAGAATTAGGGAAATGGCCTCGACAGAGCTTCCTCCATGCCTGCAGCTGTGCCAGTCACCTTCAGCACCGCGGCCATGAACTGAGCAGGAAACAGGCTCAGGGGAACCCTCGCTCAAGACCAAGCCAAAGGACAGCAAGACTGGGCACCCCAAGCCATTTGGTGGCCACACTAGGGCTCATGAGCGGAGGGAGGACAGTCACACAGGAGGTCCACAGCAGTGGTTATGACCAGCAGCACATGGCTGTCACCTCCCAGCCATCCCTCTCCCCCTGCACTGTGAGGGCAGAACCGCCTCTGGGCTCCACGTGAGCCAACGCTTCACGGGTCCAGCCAAGTTCCACTATTTCCAGCCTTTCATCTGTACTCAGGAAAGGCCGGAGGACAGCTGGGGAAGGTGACTGAAGCTACTGCTCTGGGTTCCTCTACCCCACCTACTCTGCCTGGAGCTAGACCGTTCCTCCCTTCCAATAGTTCAATGAGCTCCAGGACACTCAGATTCGGAATAACATGTGAGTGGATGCCATCAGACCTCCTCTAGTGTTTGTGCATGCTAAAGCACCAGACTTGAATTCCCAGATGTGAAGATGTGTTTCACAGGGGTGAGGAGCTGAGTAACCACCCCACTGGGATGGAAATCTGGCAGCTCCAGCCCTGGCACCCGGCATCAAGCAGAGAATGCAACCATTCCTGCAGGCAAGCAGGCCACCTGTGCTGCCTCACAGGCCTTTAGCTGCATACCTTCAGGTGAGCTCCATGGCCTCTCTGAGCCTTAGCCTCTTTGCACTCTCCCCTACCTGTCTGTGAGACCCAGGCAGGTCCCCTGGCTCCAGGGATAGCTGGAATGCAGCCTGCTGTGGATCCTCCAGAAGGCGAACTCTGAGCCACCACTGTCTCCCAGCTCAGCCGCCCTGGCTGTATATTATTATAATGGCCTCGGCCAATAGGGGCGCAGGCTATTAGAATGAGTTAAGACCAGATTAATCTGCTTAAAAAAATATGCCTGGTTTTTACGCTGTGCATTCCCTTCTAACAACTCAGGCTCCTTCCAGGCCATTATCTCATTTTATCGTTAATTCAATTCCATAAACATGTATTAAGTGTCTATTATGTGCAGAGCCCTGGTCTGGTGGCTGGGGTGGGGTGAGGGGCCACAGCGGGGGGCAGCCCCAGCCCACAAGGTGCCTACAGCCAGGCAGGGGATCCACCTGACTCCCTGCCCCACACCGGGCCATGAGGCAGGAGAGAGATAGCCACTGCCTGAAAGTGGCCAGGGACTGCCAGGGTCAGGGACAGGGGCAGAGACAGGTGCAGCGAGGGCCTCCTGCGCCTCACACAGGCACACAGCCCCTCTCACCACGACAGGAAGATGCCAAGGCTCAGAGCGTGGTTACAGGTCGCACAGTACTCTGGGTGAAGCCTTAGAGTCCAACTGCTCAGCCTGCACTTCTGCTTCTAGTGTCCCAGGGCCTGGAAAAGTGCCTGAGGCAGTGAGTAGGCACTGACAGCTGGCAATGAATGAATGCGTGAGTGAATGAGTGAATGAATCCTGAGCCTCTCCCCCACTGACAACTGAGCTTGGTCCTTCTGAGGGGTCCCCGAAGGATGACTGGGTTTTGGTGAGCAGCAATGAGGTATGGCCTGGGGACGAGGGTACTGTCCCTGGGGAAGAAGAGTGCACAGCGTGGGAGGACCACACACTCAGCCAGACAAGGGTCCAAATCCTGGCCCCCCTTCACTGGCCGGTGATAACGCACTGTTACTTGATTTCTCTGGGCCTCAGTTTCCACCTCTGCAGACACGGGGGTAACAGCTGCCTGGAAGGCAGAGGTGAGGATGACGTGGGCCCGTCCTGCCCACTGTGCCTACCAGTACTTGCTGAGAGCAGTGGGCACTGAGCACCTGGAGTGGCAACCAAGGCCTGAGCTAGGCGGCGGGTGGACAAGAGGCATGGGCAGAGCCAGCTGGCCCGGACCCCTGCTGAGGCGGCCATGTGAGAAGCACGGACAGTGGCTACAGAAGGGAGCCTGGAGCCAGCCAGGGGACAGAGGACAGGGGCAGGAGGTCACCACGCAGATGAGAGACAGACAAGAGCAATTCACAGTCCCCACAGACCACGCACCGGCCTCCTGCTCACGTTCCTCCCCAGGGATTTCTTGACAGCCAATGCTTGCCAGGGCTGCTACCTGGGGACAAATACCCGTGGCCATCCGCTGCCCCATCAGCTATCAGGGACCCTGCTAAGGGAACAAGGCTGAGACTCAACAAGCAGAAATGAAGGACTCCAGAACCTGAAGCCGCCAGAAACCAGAGCCCGCAGTGGTCACATGCCAGGCCCATGGCAACGGAACACGTGCCGGGAAGCTCAGTCCACCACCCAGCCCCTCCCCCATCCATACTGTGGTCCCTCGCCACACCCCACACAGTTCTCAAGGGCAGCAGCATCCTTCTGCCCCCAGCCCTTCACCGGAGAATGCAGCGGCTTCCTTCAGCCTCAGCTCCCACCAGCTTTCCTCTGAAACCCTCTCAGCGACCCCACAGCCCTTCCCACCCGCCCAGTGGAGGCAGAGCGCCAATGAGGAAGAAGGCGGCTTTGAATGCAAGTCCAGCCCTCCAGGATCTGTTGCAAGCCCTGCCATCCCATTCTCAGCTGGAAAAATGGGGCAACAGTGGGGTCACGGTGAGGATGGAGGAAGCAAAGCGCAAGGACACCACTTTCACTATCATCCTCGCCAGGAGGGGGCTCTGAGGTCGCTGTCCGCGTGGCTAACCTGACCCTGGGCCAACCTCCACCCTCCCAGCCCTGTCTCCTCCATGCCCTATGCACGGCCCCAGCAGCGGCTGAGTCACACGGCAGAACACCAACCCTGCCTGAAGCAGTCAAGGAGACTTCACAGGAAAGCTGGTGTCTATTTGGGCTCCGAAGGATGCCTACAAGTTCACCAAGGAAAAGATGAGACGAGGCAAATTCTAGGCAGCAGAAATTGGTTCTGCCGAATCCGGCAGGGCTTGAATGCCACATGAGTCCAGCTGTCATGCCAGGAGTACTAGAATGTGAGTTTTTAATTACTGCCATGATAGGGGCTATTCATGATCAAACTTGTGAGGGCTGACTGTGCCAGGCTTGGGCCCGAAGCCTGTGTTCCAGTAGCACCATGGGTGAGGCAGTAACAGAAGCTCACAAAGAACTGCTTCTCACTGTCAGGGGGGCCGAGCAGGAGAGGCCCATAGTGCTGAGCCCACAGACGACAGCCGCAACCCGGCTGCGTGTGCGCGTGGGAGCCGTATTTCAGCAGCCCTAGGTGACAGGACACGACGAGAACACTCCAGGCAGGGCTCTAACGAGGAAGGGGTACAGCTCCAGGAAGCAAGTGGCAGCCTCATGACTGGAACGTGATAGAGGAGAAGGGGTGGCGGGAGAGCAAAGCCAAAGGGCCTGGGGCTGAGGTGAGCAGTTCGCGTTTTCTCCCCAGGCAAGGAGAGGCCAGGTGGGGAATGGGAGGATTGGAAGGCTGCCAGGTCCTGGCCACCCTGCACATTCCAGGGCAGGGATTGACAAAGCAGCCCTGACAGGTGCTTCTGTGGTTTCCCGAGACCCCTGTGGGAGCCCAGGAGGGCTGCATAGCCGCCCACACGGCCGCCCGCCTCCCTCCTGCCCAGCCCAGCAGAGTGGCCGCAGGCAGATTGATGAGGCACAGGCTCAATCTGTCTTGAGTTTAGCTCAGCTTTGGGCTGTGTCTTGGTGACACTGGCTCATCAATACCCAAGAAAATACGGCCTGGAGGAGACCAATTAGGCGCTCCGCAGCTGGCCAAGGGCTGGCCAGCTCGGCCCACGGCGTGCTGCCCTCAGGCAGAGGGGCACAGACTGCAGGCACGGCAGGCCAGGCAAGGGGGAGCCAGGCCTCTGAGCTGCTGCCACACCCAGCCGCTGCCCCTCCCACGGCAGCAGCCTCTAACAGGGCCCCAGCAGGGCTAGTGACGCAGGTAGCCGTCAGGGAGGCAGGAGGGGCACCTGAAGGCTTTACCCTGTAGTACCCTCCCCAGGCCAGATGCCTCCCCAGCCATGTCCTGTGCCCATGATAGGCAAGCCCTATGCCTCAGTTTCCTCGTCAGCAAAATGAGGCAGCCACATAGACCACAGTCCTGGCCCTGTCACTCCCCCACACACACACCGCAAAACAGCGGTGGGGACACCAAGTGAGAAGCAGTGCAATCCCAGGCACCCCATGGGCACATACAACCTGCCATCTGCACACCCCATTTCGCCTCTTTTCCCTCTTCCACACACCCCTGCCCTGGCTAGTCAAGACAGCCTTGGCCTCCTAGGAACATAGATTCTCCAGGAACCAGGATTCACAAGTCTGCTTCCATCATGGTGTGATATACTCATAATCCCAGCACTCAGAAGGCCAAGGCAATAGGGTTGCCACAAGTTTGAGGCCAGTTTGAATTACACAGCAAGACCCTGTCTCAAAAAGGGGGACCTCCTTCTTGAAGGAGGTCTCAGGACGCCTGGGATTTACATTTTAGAACCACCTGGACAGGACAACAGAAATGAATCACTACTGGTAAAATTTCTGCCAGAAGACAACAGGAAAAGGAGAGCAATGAAGAAAGGTGCCTCCTAGGACTCTCAGGTCACTTTGCAGAGGTAAGTAGGGCTGTAAGTTGGATCCTGAAATGTCCCTCAGAGGCCTTGGTCCCAGCTTGATGCTACTGGAAGGAAAGCTGTGAAAACTTTAACAAGTAGAGCTTAGCAGGAAGTCTTCAGGCCATGGAGGCCTGCCCAAAGAGATGAGGGGACTCCAGACTCCCTCTCCTGCTCTCTGCTCCCTGGCCTGCTTTGAGGGACTTCCCTGTCACCACTCCTACCAAAACGGGCTGCCTTGCCACAGTCCCAGAAGCAACAGGGCCAATCAATCATGGAGTGAACCTTAAAAACCTGTGAACCAAAATACACCTTTTCTCTTTAGAAGTTGACTATTTCTGGTATTTGTTACAACAGCGTAAAGCCAACTGCATACGCAGCAATTGGAGGGAGTGACATATGGCTAGCAGGATAGCAGGCACAGGGGCCACAGCACGAGGGATGCCTGCTTGCCTCAAGTATGTCCTGAATGAATAAATGAATGAACGAACGAATGAATGAGTGAGTGAGTGAGCAACTAGGCCATTAGAAACTCACGAACTCTATTGCTGGCCACTGGCTGCCTCCCTGGCACCTGGGAAGCTCACACTGCCATGGCCCCGCCTGGTCTGAGCCAGCATGCACTGAGAGTGGAATCCTTACAGGTGGCACTGGAGGCGGAAAGAGTCCCCTGGCTGGACCTGACCTTCCTGGTGGGTCTGATGGGCCAGGTCAGATGGGGGCCAGGCCGCAGAAGAATGCAGGGAAGGAGCTGTGAAGACGGGAATGGGGCAAAGAGGGCTGCAGGAGCTTGAGTTCTAGAATCCACTCTCTCCACAAACTACTGTTGGGACCAAAACCCTAAATAACGGCCATGTTCAAAGCCACCCCCGTCCTCCACCATTCCCGCCCAAGGGCTGCCCTGGCCCGGGCCATTCCCTGACCGTGAGGCCCCAGTGCCCTCCTATCCCTGCCTAGCCCAGGCTTCTTTTTCTGAAATATGCAAATGGTCACCCTTCCATGAAGAGCCCGGAGGCTGCACGTCCCTGGAGCTCAGTCTAGCTGCTCTCCCGTCTCTGAGCAGCAGGCACAGGCGTGGGGTGCCTAGGGAATGGCCTCTAACCTCCCCACGCCCATGCCCACATGCCTCTCCTGGCCCATGCCTGCGCCCATGCCCGCACCATCCAGAGGAAGGTGCCTGGAGGGGTCTGCTGGATGCCAGGGAGCTGGTCTGGCTGCAGCGGGGCTCGTGTCCAGGCACACTAGTGCAGCCAGGTCCTCACAACCTTCCCAGCTTGGGCTTCCCTGCCCAGCTCACACTATCACCACGGTACAGCCCCAGACAGGCCTCATTCCTGCCCCACCTGGGAGGGCAGGCCCTAATGCCCACCTGTAGGCTATGTCATAGAACACGTGGCTTCAGGGGCTCTCACTTAGGCCTGCAATGTGCAGAAACAGTTGCTGGGATACAAATGAACACTCTGGTGCACAGTAGGTCTACAAGCCCAATGCTGTTGATGCCACAGGTGCAGTTACCAAAGGCCTGAGAGCCCCAAGAGGGCTGGCCTGCCCTAGCAACCCAGGCTCACCCATATGTTGGGGGCAGGGCCTCCCATGGCAAACAGAACCTCCCCACCTCCTCGGCTCCCTTGTCACCTTCCTGTCACTCTTGCCTCCGGGGAGGCCCCTGCCCTGCACCAAATCCAGGAGCCAATCCTGTGCCCTTCACAGTCCCCAGCAGACACAACCTCCCAGGCCTCCTCTGATCACCTGCCAGCACCCCACCCTCTCCCCTGGATACCTCTGGGCTCTCTGAGGACCCTGGCTCTACTCCCGAGTAAAGGAATTCCTAACTGGGATCAATAGGACAAGCCAAGCCACCTCTGCCTACAATGCTCCTCCCGGAGATCTGTGCATGGTGGCTCCTTCCTGCCTTTCCCGTCTCAGGGCAATGGCAGGTCTGTCTGCAGTGGCCAGTTCCTCAGAACTTTGTACCTGGACAGCATCTACAAGGACTTGAGGACAGCAGGGAGCCCCATTCCTGAGGGTCCCAGGGCTCCTGCTGGGGCTGCCACATAAAAACCCCACTTGGCCACCCCTAAGTGGGGAGAAGACATCTGCACTAAGCCAAGGGCATAAAGATAAACTTGGAGGTGACATGGTGCATGTCTGGAACGGGCCAGAATCTGTCTTTTCCGGACGTGTGCTCTGGGGCAGACACCTAATGCGAATCGCTTCTGTCATCAGGACACTGAGGGGCTTGACACGGACCAGCTGCTGCTGCCGAGGGACAGGCTGCCAGAGCGCCGACGGGCTCTCAGCAAAATTGATGGCCGCTGTCAGAAAATGATTTCCCCAAGGCCGCATCGCAGGCCCTCCGAGGAGCTCAAATCCCAGGCAGTGCGGCCTCCTGTGGCAAGTGGGCGGGTAGCCGGGCGGGCAGCAGGCGGCCCACACCTGCCCAGCTGCTCCCCAGGCTGGGGGCAGCAATTACAGTGGGAAGAGGAGCCCCGGGCCTGCACCCAGGAGGCCTCAGCCTGGCAGAGGGGCACAGGGAGCTTTGGGTCCCTCGGGCAAGAACAGCGAGTCTGCCCTGTCCCTCTCCCGTTCACTCTGTACCCTCAAGACTGCTGAGGGGTGCGCTGAATGGACAACAAAAGAGTAATTCCAGAAAGCCGAGGGGCTCCTGAGTTGCTTCTGGAAGGATTCGCCATGGACCAGCCGGGTGGTGATGGGGTATGAGAGTCTGTGCTCTGGTGCCACTCATCTGCCTGAACTCGAGGGGACTGAAGGGCCCGCCCCAGGCCCCATCTTCAGCTCACCACAAGCAGCCCCTGTGCAACCCCAGGTCCCACTAGGATCTGATCCGGGAATGGCAAGGGGTCACCAGGCCTGGAACTGAAGGCTGCAAGAGCTGTCACCCCAGTTCCTACAAGTTCCAGAGGCCACAGAAAAGTCACTGGCCACACAGGGGCCTCTGACACCACCCCAGACCTCATGGCCCCCCAAATGTGGAGACTGTGAGAACTCCACCCCAGCTCGGCTTCTAGTGCCTAGCTCGCTCATCCCTAGAGGACAGGCCAGAACACTGCTCCCTCAGCCAGGAGCCTTAGGGGCAGCCCAGGCCAAACTCCCTCACCCCAAACCCCAGAAGCCACGCCCACCCTAGGCCTGCAGCATAACTGGAGACCAAAGCAGGAAATCAGCACCCTGCCCGTCTTGGCTGTCTCCTCCTTCCAGAATATTCAAGGCAGTGGCGCTTCCCTCCCACTGCTCCTAGAGAACACACACTCACCCCTGTGCAGAGAGCCCTGTGCACGGAAGGACCTCATATCCTCCACCACCCCAAAGACAAAGCAAGGAGCAACTCTGGATGACAAAGGCTCTCCAAAGGGACTGCTACTGCTGTCAACCTCATCACCATGACTATCACCTCCTCTGTCTAAAATGCCTCGTGCCCAACCTTCCCAGCCCACGTTTTCATGCTGAAGCTGAGATCCGATCAGGTCACTCCTCAGCTCCGGAGCCATCCATGGCTGCCACTGCCTCCTGGTTCACAGCCAAACTCTTCACTTCCAGCCCTGGAAGCTGGAACTGGAGGGACTTCTGATCGCTCCTGTACGTCTACTCCAAATGCCACCTCCATCAAATGCAAAGTATCCTTTCCCAACCCTGAGCCTCTGTGCCCACCTATTCCTTCCCTGGAATGTCCTCCCCTAGACCCATCCCTGCCAACTGGACTCTGTTGTGCCCTCGAGCGCCCCAGGGCGGTGGCCACAGTGTCTGTCTGCCCCCTGCAGATGCGCGCTCCGGGCAGATCACTCCAGGCTGCCCACTGACTCGCCCGCCTTGCACACCCTCCATACTTGCTGGGATGAATAAATTACCTCATTCAGCCACAGAGCACGCCCGGCTCGAGTGTCGGCGGTTCAGCCAAGAGCCCTCGTGTGGAAATCACCACACTGAAGGTGGCAATATTTCACCTCGCCCAGAACTGCACTTCGAGTTCTGGAGTCTCACCAAAGTGTCGCTGGATAACACAGCCTCACTATAAACACAGACGACGGGAGACCTCGCCTTCCAACTGTGTCTGGCCCATCGGGTGCCCCAGGCCCTTTCCCAGGGGCTCCTCATTAGCCCCTCACCACCCTGCAAGGAAAGCACCCCCATTTCACCACGGTGCACGCTGGCTCAGAGAGGCCACGTAACAGGCCGGAGTCTGCTCAGCCCTCGGAAGGGGATAGAGCACTGCAGGGCAGGGGTCGGGGCCCTTCCCACACCCAGGGCTGGGGATGGTGGAGGAAGAGAGCCAAGGGGCTGCGCGACCCCTCCCTCACAGACCTGGTGAGAAAACTGGCAGGCATCCTGTAAGGCCCAATTAGGTGGCTTCAAAGGCACCCACAAGCCAAGAAGAGCCAGATCCCACTCGAGCCTGGGCAGGGAACCATCCGGCTCCTCGCCACTGGGTGCCCGCCCATCATTGGCAGTGCCGCTGGCCACGCTCCCAAATCCTTCTGGGGCAGGCAGGCCCAGGCAGCCTGGGCCCCTCACTGGAGGCCCCAACAAGTCCCAGCAGACAGGTGTGTGCCAGGGTGGGCCTGGGTCCTGACCCCATCAGCATCCCCAGCCTGTACACCTGCCAAAAGCCCTGGCCTCGGCCACAGGCCCTGCTGGGGCACCCCAGGCCCCGCCCTGCTGACCAAGCCTGATTTGCATATGCTAATAGCCGCACATCCCTTGCTCCCCTTGGAGCCAGCTTGTTTGGAGAACGGCTGGATCTGGCTATACCTGTACCGTGCTGATGTCACTCCGAGCTATTTCCAGCCCGGTTGCCATGGAAACCACAAGGCCTCAGCTCTAGTTAGGAGTTCAATATATAATTTACTTACTCCCCCATCCCCCCAGCCCCACCCAAAAGAGACTGGGGCGTAAGGGGAACAATCGGCTAAAATATACAATAACACCCTCCACTTCCCTCGGCGGCCTGTGAGAGGAGAAGGGAGGAGGAGGAGGGAGGAGCGCTGTGCAGCGGAACGGTAAATCCATTTTGGAAGATGGGAGGACGGCAGGCAGGAGAGAAGAGCTTTCCTCATTAAGAGGAAGAACGGAGCCTGGCACTTGGGGATGTTTCCAAGAAGCAGGCTCAGGCCTGGCAAGGGAGGGGCGCGGGCCCAGCCCTACCCAGCCGAGCCCTCACTGGGGACCACGGCTCAGGGACGACCCTGACCCACCAGGCTGCAGGTGACCAGCCTGCCTCTGTGAAACCCCAGGGCTTGTAAGGGCACTGCTGGTCCAGCAGGCATCATTCCCACTACCTCCAGACACAGAGATGTCACCAAGGCCTGCTGTCTCCATACAGGGAGCACTGGCCACCTCCAGGCCTCATGTGTGAGCAAAGTGGTCAGCTGAGGCCTGGGGCCAGGAAATCAGCCAGGGGTGGCACTTACACGGCAAGGTTCAGGCCCCTGCTACTCCCTTCCCCCGCAGCGATGCGGGGGACACAGGTGACACGGCCCCCTAGGCAGGGGAGCCCCCAGACTGGCTACAGGAGGACAGATCGCAGTATCCAGCAATGTCCACTCTGAGAGCGAGGCAAGCACGGGGCTACGGGGCCCCCAAGGAGTGCGAGCATCCCAGGTAGTCAGGGAAAGTTCCCTGGAGGAGGTGCTGGCCGAGCAAAGGCGTGCAGGAGGAAGACTTCCTGGAGCAGAGACAGAGGACACCTCTGGCAACAAGCACTGCAGGAAAGCAGGGCGCTCCTCTGGGCTGGCCCTAGTGCCTACGGGCAGGGAGTCCTGAGGGCCAGCCACCTGCCAGAACCCCAGGGGCTCCAAGTGTGCCAACCTTGCCCACTGTGCCTGAACTGCATGCACTGGGGATGGCAGGGGACTCAACCCAAGGCTTCTCTCCCCTCAAGTTCTACAGACTCAGCCTGGCCACAGAAGGGCTCTGGCCAACTCATTTCTCTCCCTGACCTCCCACTCCCTGGGGACATTATTTTAATCTTTCACCCAAGCCAACTCTCTTTACAACCATTATCTCTGGCCCTCATGAATATCAGGGTCCCTGCTTTCTGGATGAAGAAACTGAGGCAGTAAATGAACACCTGTTATGGTTAAAACATTGTGTCAACTTGGGGAGTCTAGAGGTTTGGCTAAGTAACTCAGCAGGAAGCCAGGATACCTACTTTGGATACATCCTGAGCCTGTGGAAGAGGAGGGCAAAGATTATGTGAGAGCTACACGCCCCTTAGGTGGGGGTAGCCTGTTTACAATGTAAGGCAGAGAAAGAAGCTGCTTGCCGCCATTCCTCC
>NW_004955413.1:27815222-27834791 GCF_000276665.1 Chinchilla lanigera
CTGAAACCTCCACAAACTGTAAGCTAAATAAACCTTTCCTTCCTTCATTTTGGGCGTTGGGTATTTTGTCTCAGCAAGGAGAGAAAAGTAACCAAGACAACACCTAAACAATGTATCAGGGCCGAGCATCCCCACAGGGCCCTGCAGGAGCCCTTTGGTGGGCAGGGAAGCCAGCTGAGAAATTTGGTCTTGCTGATGCCCAGAGGAGGCCATGTCCCCAAATGACTGGATCTTGGCTGAACAGGCCTTTCCAGGAAGCTCTGTTCTCTCCCACCCCAGTCCTGACCTACACATCTGCACCCGAGGCCCTGCCAGCCCATCTACCATCCTCCCTCCACTCCCCCTCTGCTGCTTTGATGCAGGCATACGAGGGGAACACACAGGATGACCCTCAGGATCAGCCCCAGCTTCTGCATCTTCTGTTCTGCCACCCTTGCCCTGCCTAGTCCACTCCACTGACACTGGCTGCTCCATGGCACAACCGCTGGGCCTTTGCACGTTCTGCTTCACTACCTGAAATTCCTTTTTCCCAGAGAGCTACGGAGCAGAGCAGTGAGAATACAGACAGCCTGGCTTTGACACTGGCTTCTCCCTGCAGCAGCTGTTGACCTTGGATGCCCTCTGCAAAGTGGGCACAGAATGAGCCTCATAGCCTCAGCAAGTCTGGTGTAAGGATAGCCAGGTGTGGTGGGGCACGCCTTTAATCCCAGCACTTGGGAGACTGAGGCAGGAGGATCGCCATGAGTTCAAGGCCACCCTGGACTATATAGCGAGGCCCTTTCTCAAAAAACAAAACAAAACGAAAGTCTGGTGCATGGCCAGTCAGGCCCCTTCCTCATTCCAGTCTCTGCCCCATGTGCCCTTTTCCACTCGCTCCACTGCCACCCCTCTACCCGGCTTTATTGTCCCCTCAGTGCTGTCCCAGCCCCTGGCAGGCAGTGCGTTTATTTGTCTGTCAGTTTAATGTCCATGTCCCCCAGCAAATCCTCCCGAGGCAGCCTGACATGCTCCACGACATTTCTGCAGTCTCCAGCCTCAGTACACAGTAGGCGCTCAGCAGGGGATGGGTGAGAGCAGACACACCTCTCAGGACACAAATGACGGGGACACGTGACCCCTAGGCCTTGCTGAGCTCTGCACCACCCCAAACTGGGATCCCCAGTTCATAACCCACAAGGTGGCACCTCAGCAACTGCGGGGACCTGGGTACTGGGAACACCTAGCTGGCAGGAAATGCCCCTCTTGGGGGCCTGCTGGTGACGGGCGCCCAGGGCAGTGCCTAGGGCCAGGCACGCTCCCAGCTGTGTTTGTCCACAGGCATAGCTGTTCCCCTCCCTCACCGCCTCGGTAATGTACACACAGCCTCCCAGGAAACTGCAAAAAATGAGTTAATATAACATTATGGCTGAGAATTTAAATACACAGGAGTCAGGCAACACAGACTTACAGTTCCCCAAGCAACTGTAAAAACCGCACAGGCAATTCAGGAGCAAGGGCTGGGAATGGATTTAGGGCTGTCTCCGTCGCAGGCTGACCAGGGCCACTGCACCCTGGCCTCTCAGACACAGACTCCAACGGGCACAGACTCCAACGGGCAGTTTCCCAGCCCAAGAGGATGCAGGCACTAGGAACATGCTACCCGAGCCACGGGGCTTACTGGACGCAACCCCTTTGGGAACACAAAGGCGCCCCCTGCAAGGGAGGCAAGATCCCCAGCCCACAGCCCTGCAAGCCAGGCCCCTGGGTCTACGGATCACTCCTCCCCCACTGCTAGCTCACACTAAGGTCTCGGCCTGCACGTGACTCTGCGCTCCTGTCCACAGCCCCAGAGGCCTGTCCCGCAGGCCCACCTCCCAGGGTCCTGCCTTCCTGCCTCCACAAAATGGATTCCTGCCTCTAATAACCAATTCAAGAAAACAGGCCCGGGGCCCTACTGGGGACGCACCCCACCTCCATACTTGGGAGCCTTGGAACCTTGGGAAAATTGTTGGTTCCCTCTGTGGCAGGAGGAAACAGGAAGAAATTCAACAGGAGTTCTAACACCTGCCTCCCAGGCTCGCACCAATCAGATGAATCAACACATGGGAAACGCTTGGAACAATGCCCAGCACGTAGCACGGGCCCAGTAGAGAGGAGCAATGATTATTGCTGCTGCTATTAATACTGACATCGTTGTTGTTTCCTCTCTCACCCAAAAAAAGAACCCGAGGAAACACAAAACATAGCTCACGGTATTTAGGGAAATGGAGTCACGATGCACACAGCCATTCGCACAGTTAAGACGTCCACGGGCCTGAGCCCCACTCAGCTGGGAGGGGCTGCTGGGGCAGCGTCCCACACAGCGCAAGGTCCCTCTCAGGCTGGCACAGTCTGGCGTGGGGCTTCCCGGCAGTCATCAGAGCAGCAGGTTGGCTGGCTGCTCGGAGACGGACCACAAGCCCCTTCCTTGACAGTGAGACCGGAGAGGACCTTCCGTGGAGGAGGTGGCCCCGTGCCGGGAGAGGTAAGGACGGTGTTCATCGCGTCCCTGGACAAGAGCCAACAGCAAGGCTCCTCACACAGGGCTGACTGAATGAATGAGTGCGTGAATGAAGGCGAGTTCTGAGACGCCGGTGGGGCTCAGGTGCGGATCGCTCTCCTTGCTCAGCTTTCCCGGGCTACCTGTGAAAGGTCAAAGCCACCACCAGCCAACCCACCCAGGGCCCCAGCGTGGAGGGGACCGAGCGCTCAGAAGGCGGGCCAGGGCACAGCTGGGAGTAGCAGATAGGCACAGCCTGGTACTGGGGTCAGGCGCTGGGAGGCCCTCAGAGGTCCCCTAGTTCGAGCTGTTAGCATCACAGGCAAGAGCCATGTGTCCAGGGAAGACTTACAACGGCACAGGGACAAGTGAGTGGGGAGTGCTGTTCTCAGGCACCGGGAGCGGCCTCTGGAGGTGGTGACAGCTGAGCTGAGGCATGTGCGAGGACATTCCAGGAACACTGCAAGTGCAAAGACTCCAGGACAAGACGGAGGAGCAGGGAGGAGGCTGGGCCGTTTGGCTGAGGGCCACTGCGTTGAGTCACAGGGGCTGCGGTCCAGGAAGAGCTGAGCAACACAGGCACCGTGGTTTGGGGCACAGAGCCCACAGCCAGGGACCTGCCTTTGAATTTCAGCCTGCAGCCTCAGTTTCCTCATCTGTAAAAGGGGATAACAACTGTACCTACTGTTCCAAATAGCTGTGAGGATTAAATGGGGCACTGAGCATCCAAGCAGGTGCCATGGAGTGTGAGCTGTTGTGGTGCTGCTGTCATTATCACCAGAAGGGGACGGAACCAGGAACGGGGTGCGGGAGACAGGAAAGCCACACAACTCAGGAGGGATCACAAGCCAACATCCATTCATGTCGTAAGGCACAGGAAGAAGGAAGAGGAAGGGAAACCGGAGACAAGCAGCAGCGACACAAAAGACGACCCCCACCACCTGCCCTACTGAGCGCCTTGCTAATGCCCTTCTCCAGCCACTGCCTCAGGGGAGCTCCCAGCTACCTGGAGAGTACTGCGACCCTCATCTTACAGGAGAGGCACCATGGCCTGGGGGGAGGTGGGCAGCCCAGGGTCTGTGCACACGGGGACACCAGAAGAATCCCAGGCTCGGACATTCAACACAAGACAGAGGCAGCCACAAGCCAGGACTGCGCCCCTGCTGCCCTTAGCCTGGTCGCGTGCACAGGGCTTGGATGAAGGAAATGACTGATGAATGAACGGACGGACGGACGGATGGGCAGACCACAAACCAACATGAGTCAGAGATCTCTCACTGAGTCCCCATCCACACCTCTCAGCCTTCGGGCCTCTGGCCCTTCTCCCACTGGCCCACAGGTACTCAGCATGCAAACACAGCAGGACAGAGCAGCCACCATGGGGCTCCCCGGCTGTCCTGGGGTGGACAGGGCCAGGCACGGGACGCTCCTCCTGGGAGTGCAGGGGAGCAGCAGCCTGCTCGAACTTCCAGGAACCGTGTCCCACGACGTCCTCTCCCACCCGCTAGCCCCTCAGCAGCCTCCTATCATCTGACAGGCAGGGGACCTGGGGCCAGGCCCCCTTAATGGTCGCAGACCTATACCATTTCCTGCCCGGCAAACTCGCCACCTCCCCAAGGGCATCGCTGTGAGGCAGGGCTGGCACCAGCCTGGGTCCTCTTCGCAATCACACCAGCCCTGGGATGAGGGGCTCGAGATTCCATTCTCTCCGCTCATGTTTGCGAAGCAGCTGGGGCTGGGCATCTGCCAGGTGTCCCAGGCAGGCAGGACACAATGGAGGCCCATGTCTTGGCCCTCAAGGAGCTCACAGTCCAATCAGTCAAAGCTGGGTGATCCAGAGCCAAGGCCCCTGAGGATGAAGGCCAGGGGGCGCGCTCACCTGCCAGGGCTTCAGGGAGAAGCCGGGGACAACCAAAGCTGTGAACAGAGGGAGGGCACAGGGTTGGGGGCACAGGGGCAGAGGCTGGGATCCGTGAGCACCGGGAGACAGGGACTGAGGGTGCAAGGCATAACAGGAAGGGCCCCAGGTCCATACTGCGGGGCAGCTCTGCAAAGCTCGGGTCTCATGATGAACGTGGCCCAGGGAGTCCAGGAACAGAAGGGCCAGGCCGCCTCACAGCAAGGAAGCCAGAGCTTGACCTGGAGACTTGGCACCTGGCTCGCTCTGCTTGCAGATGTCACCACACGCCCGTGCCCCGCCAGGCCCCTTCATGATCAAGACAGCAGCCCCCTCCCCGGACAGTGGCACAGCAACCAGACAACACAGCCCGGGACACAGCCCAGGGCATCTCTGCAGCCGGCCCAGCCGAAGGGCTCCCCTGACGCTGCTCCTCACTCTGTCCTCACTGCTGTGGCTCTGGGGGTGTCCCCCAGTGAGCCTCTTGCATGCACAGACACCCCAGGGTGAAGCCAGACTGTGATGCTATCTCCACCCCCACCCCAGACTGGGGCACCCTCTCTGCAGACGGGGATGCAGCACCTTCGCTGCGGGCAGTGCTCGGACGCACATCCAACACCTGGCTCATCCGTCTACACAGGTGCTGGCCCAGCTTACCAACGCCAGGTGCTGGGCAAGGCCGGGCACACCGCTGAGAGCATAGGACTCAAGTCCCTTGGGCGATGTCAGCCCAAGTCCTGCTGCTCCTGCTGGCTGTCCAGGCTGCACTTCTCCCCACTGGGCCCGTTTCCTCATTTGCACGTAACTGCGGTTTGGACAGAGCCTCTGGGCTGGCAAAGACCGGCCACCAGCTCCAGTCTCTCAGCGGCTGGGAGGCCAGCATCAGCCTGCCTCACTTTCTACAGAGGAACGCTGAGAGGGCACCAGCTGCCCCCACCACACAGCCAGGCGACACCTCTCACTCCTTTCGTGAGCATTTCTGAGTATCTTTCTCCGCAGCCAGACCTGCGTCCTGGGCATCGGCTGGATGGGGAAGTACAAAGCATGCACTAAAGGCTACCACGGGCCAGGTGCTTCCCCCCAACCTGGAATGATGCAGCGGGGACACCGAGCCGGGGTTCACCCCAGGCCTGATCTGAGGTTGGCACCCCAAGATGGGGCTGCAGGCAAGCCCTAGGCACAGATCTGAGCAGACTTCTAGACACAGCCCTGACTGATATCTCCAGGCAGGCGAGGGCTTGGTGCCAGAGGAGGAGGGAGCAGTGGGCCCTGCCAGGTCCCTCACCTCAGCCATGAGCACACCCTCCCCAACCTGCCAGTGAGACAGAAGCCCTGTGCAGGACGCAGGCCTCCTCACCACCTCCAGCTGGGGCTGGGGGAGATGAGCAGACGCCCCTGGAAACGTGGAAGACTGCCTGTCCAGGCCTTGATGGAGGGACAATGAGCCCATTTTATAGACTGGGAAACAGAGGCTCAGAGGTAGCACTTTCCTTACCCAAGACAGTGGGCAGGAGAAGTCAGCTGGGCTGTGAACCCTGAGATTTCCAGGCCTGGGGCTGAGCACCCTCCGGATTCAGCAAATCCAAAAGCCCATGTCTGACCCCTGGTTTGAACATTACCCACAGGTTTCACGGCATCAGGCAGCACACCCTGCCCACGGCTCTCCTGCTCCGTCACACATGCCACCTCGCACCGCCTCCTTCCCCTAGCCTGGCACACGGCTGCCTGTTTCCACCACTTAACTCCCACTTCCCTCCCGTCACTGCTCTGGGCCTCTTCCTTCAGGAAGCCTCCCAACCTCCCTCAGTCTTTGCAGCTCCGGTCTCAGCTGCAACATCTCCTCTACCTCTGTGAGCATCCCATGTGCCCCGTCCTTGGGTCAGGCCCAACTTCTCTCACTTGGACCTATCCGCCTCCCAGACAGGCTGAGGAGGGGGTGCCCGCCCCACCCCCTGCCCTGCTCCTATGCAGAGCCCAGCCTCCTCAGGTGCATCTCGGCAGGCATCCCTTGGGTGGCACTGGTTGGGTACCTGCACCGCCCAGGCAACTGACAGCCTCAAGGCCCAGGCCCAGGCCCCATGGGGGGCAGCTCAGCTCAGTGGCAACAGCAACCCACGCTAGCCCTGGTCTGCTCACCTGCCCGGGCCTCGCCTATATCTATCTCTTGCTTACAGGCCCTCTCCCGGCCTCAGGGGCCCAGGAGCAAAGCGCAGCTCACCCATTCCCAGGCTGTGTGGCTCTCTGGGCCTCAGTTTCTCCTCTGTGAAATGGACAGGGACCACACAGCTCCACAGGGTTGTGGGTACAGTCAAGGGGATGATACATGTGAAATGCTTAGCCCCAGTCCCAGTTCCTGGCAAAAGCCTGGCATGCCTCCAAGCATCGGTGTCCCCTCTGCCAAGTCCTGGAGAAAGCCCTGACAGCCTGGCCAGAGAGGTGCATCCCCGCAGAGATGGGGCCCAGGCACAGTGCTCCAGTGCCCTGGGCCTCCCTGCCCACTGCTTGCGAGGGCTGAAGTGTCCTTAGCACCCAAGCACAAGCCTCAGCCACTGGGACAGACCTGTCCACGCCCCTCCCTTACCCCCATCCCCGGAGCTCCCTGGCAGAGCTGGGGTGGGTGGATCAGATAAGCCAGTTCCTTGCCAGAGCCGGCCGCCTCCGGGGCAGGCAGCCGGTGGTGGCAGTCACAGCTCACAGCAGTGATAAGGAGGGAGCTGAGCAGTGGGAAATCCTCCCTTGCCGTAGCACTACGTAAACCTGTCCTTTAGTCCCAGTCCTCAGGCTGCTAAGGGCTGCTCCCCTCTGCCTGGCCTTGCACCAGCCTCCACACAGGACAGAGGCACGCAGGACCCAGGGCTCCGCAGTGCCCTGTCCGGCAGGAGGGGACCGTGCTTATTCCAGGGCAAATTAAGGACTGCAAGCAGGGCTGGTGCAGAGGGGAGTGGCGCGAAGCTGGCCCACCTGTCACAGAGAGCCACTGATGGTGTGGGAGAAGCGGGTGATGAGACAAATGGGGCAATGGGAACAGGAGGGCCACAGCTGCCACGTGCTGGAATGGCGTCCAGGAGGCCACCAGAGAGATACGGGAGGGCTGACACAGTGGCCACAGACGGTAGCTGCAAAGGCCCCTGGGAAACAGCTGAGGTGGCCCTGGGGGAGGACAGAGGCTCTCCCGACTACTAGCAAGGGTCCCCCCACCCTCAGCCCCCCGCCAGTTCCCTTCCTAAGCCTGCTGTGCCGGCCCCAGGCAGCCAAACTGGCGTAGTAGGCAGTGGAGGAAGAATGGACTTGTGGCCACCAGGTTCCGACATAGGTCCTGGAGAGTACCAGGAGACCCACTCGCCGTCCAGGGGAGCCCCAGGCGCCTGCAGGCCCCTGCCCTGCCCTCCTCTGCCTGGCCAGGGCCTGAACCCTCAGCCTTACGTCCCAGCTCCACCTCCTGCTCATCTCAGTGCTCCCTGCAGACTCTGCCTCCGGCTCAGCAGACAGCCCTCGCCCAAGGCCCCCCAGGGGCCTCCAGGGAGTCTGTAGGAGCACCATCACCCCACGAGGTGGGCCTCAGTCTCCCTGTCTGCAGCATGCATTGATGACCCTCCTTTCCAGGGCTGTCAGAAAGGCTAAAAGGGGCAACCCATTCGGGACCCCTCCTGTCTCTCAGGAGCTATTCTTATTCCCCACTCCCCATTCCTATTCACCGGTAAAATTTCCTACTCTTAAAAGAAAGACCAAAGGCAAGGTCAGCAGAGTGGGTCTGCCCAGCATCAGCGTGACTAGATGCTGCCTGTCCCTGCACAACACCATGCTGCCTCCCGCGCACTGCAGGGCCTCTGCAAGTGCTGTTCCTCCTGCCTGAAATACTCCTGTGCCTCTCCCTGCGGTGTTCTATGCTCAGATGCCACCTCCTCCAGGAAGCCCTCCTTGGCCTCGCAGATGAGCTCAAGCCTCATGACTCTCCACCATCACACTGTAAACTCTGGGAAGGCAGGGTAGTGACCAGCTTGAGCACCGCTATGTGCTCTCACTGAATAGCTACTGAATGCATAAATGAATCGATGATCGAAATGAGACACAACTATCCAGACCTACCGGGACAGTGCAGTGTCATCAGGACATGACAGGATCACAGGTGCCGAGGGAAGCTCCTGGTCCAGCCTACAGAGCCTGGGAAGTAATCCCAGGGAAGGCGACGCCTCCGTCTGAAATCAGAGCCACAAGCTCCCTCCCCAGTGTCCACTTTACAGACAGGGAAACAGGTCTAGAGTTAGGGGCTGTCCCATGTCCTGAGAAGCCGCCCTGCTCCAGCTCTTCAGCAACCTGCCAAGGTCCCTTGGTGGCCCGTCCCACCCCTCAGGCTGCCCCACAGCCCACCCAGGGGTGCCACCCCCTGCGTGGTCACCCTGGTGGCAGGCCGCTCAAGGCTGGGGTGGCGCTGGGCACACAGCTACACGGCTAAGCCAGGCAGCTGGCAGCAGCACAGCTCGGAACCAGCTGTTTGGATGACAAACTGCGTTCAAGCTTCATTAGGGTAATCAGGCTCCCCTCCCGGCAGCGCCGCGGAGCGCGACTGTCAACCTGAACTAATCAAACGCGGCCCCAGGACACCGCCTGCCTGGCTGACGAGCCGCTAAGCCGTGGAGCCGCCACCGTTACACAGCGCAGGGTAGCCGCGGGGCTGAGGCTAGGTCCAGCTGCGCCCTGGAGACCTCAGTGGGCCTCCGGGACCTAGTGACCCAGAAGCCCAGTCAGTGCCGGGGGGCCTCTGCAACCGCTCCATTTCATGGCCAGAACTGAGCTCACAAGGGAAAGCGATGCGCAGGAGGAGAGCAGCCGGCCGGCACTCCCTCTCCCACCGCCTCCCGGGCAGCGCCGTAGCCTCAGCTCCGGGGCTGGGGTCAGCCAGGCGGCCTTGGCATGTTCCTGCACAGCACTGGGCCCGGAGCCTGGCATCCCAATAGGGACTTCAGGGAGCCCTGGTGACAAAGACAGGGAAAGCAGTTTGCCAAGTGTTACAGCCAGTGTGGGCCCCGATGTCCAGGGGCAGAACTCGTCCTGTAGCCTGTGGTCTCCTCTCGTGCCCAGCTGGGTGGCCCCCAGGCTGCTGCCCCACATGCTCAGAACAGAGCTGGGCTGGAAGCAGATCATCAGGCTCCTTCACTTGGCAGTGCGGAGAACTGAGACTCGGGAGGAGGTAGCACAGTGGCAAGAATACAGACTTTAGCAGTAACAGACCTTCATTCACTCATCCATTCATTCATCCATCTACCCATTCACTTGGTAAATCCCAGCCGGGAGGCTGCTCCATGTCAGGCACAGGGACTTGCTGAATGAACAGATGTCTGCAAACATGAGTGAATAAAGCCAGGCCTGGCGCTAGAGACCCAGCCACACACTCCGCAGACGCCACCCCTGCCTCCTGCGGTCTGTCTCGTGGGAGAGCAGCCGCCTGCCAGAGGCTTCATGACAAATGACACAGGCAACGCACGGAAAGCATGAGCCAGCCTTCTAACCTCCACCAGGAAGGCCGCGCCTGGGCTGGGGCGGCCCAGGCAGGCTCCCTGGAGGAGGTGACTCTCCAGCTGAGTCCCTCTGAGGATCTGAGGCAGGCAAGAGGAAGTGAAGGGCAGGCGGGAGGGCAATGCATGTGCAGATGCCCAGGGGCAGGAAGGAGCTCGGGGCACTGAGGATGGATGGTGCATCTGTGTAGCTGGAGGGTGACAATGGCTGCGGGACCTGTTGCGAGGCAGGGAGGAGGAGGGCTTGGGTTCTCATGCCAAGGGCGACACAGTTCAAAGCAGCAGCGCTTGCCCTGTGTGTCACGGGGAGGCGGGTGAGAGGACTCAGGCCCCAGTGCAGCAACAGGACAGACACCAAGTTAACAAGGAAAGGACGCTGTGCAAACCCCGACAGAGACCTCTCCAGTGCGAGATGCCACCAGCGACAGGTGGGCGACAAGCAAAGCAGGTGGAAAGATGGAAGGGAGCCTCTTGGGGACGGGTGGGGGTTATGTAGGTGTCTATAGCTGTGCGCTCCAGATGTGCGCACTCTTCTGTATCAAGTTAGGTTCCAAAGCCAGGTGTGGTGACGCATGCTTGTAATTCCTCTGGGAGGCTGAGGCAAGGAGGACTGCAAGTTCAAGCCCAGCCTGGACCACTGAGCAATTTAGACAAACACTGTCTTAAAATTTAAAAATAACAAAAGGGCCAGGGAGGTAGCTGAGTATGAAGACCCTGTGTTCAATCCCTAGTACACCTTCCTTTCCAGAAAAAGCTAAACCCCCACAAGGAAGTCAGAAGAGAGCCTAGCTTCATCTCTCTGCCTGAGTCTGTTTCTGCATGTGCAAAATAAATGACAGCGGCTGCCTCACGGGAGTACAGAGGTTTAAGAGGATGGTATACCCCCAGGCTGCATGCATGCTCACGGCCACCACACCAAAGCACCTGGCTGGGCTGGGGGTGCAGCTCATTGGTAAGTGCTTACCAGGCAGGTATGAGGCCGTGGCTTCCATGCCCAGCACCTCAAAAAAAAAGCAAGTATCTGATTTCACCCCACATCCTGGCCTCCTTTGGGCTTCAGACTTCCCATCAGTAAGGGGACCACAGACCCCACCTTCCACAAAGGCAATGGGGTAAAATGGGAAACACACCCCATCAAGGCCCCTGCTCAAACCTGAGAGCCACACAGTGCCCAGTGTCACCCCAGCTCAGCACACAGCAAATGCTCAAGGGCAACCTGCCACCCACAGCTGCACACCAGGGCCAGCAGCAAAAGCCAGGCTGGGCCCAGGCCTCCAGATGGCCATGCTACCTGTGGCATGCCAGGCCAAGACTGGGCGTCCCTTCCAGGAGCCTAGGAGGACACTGGAGCACAGGCAGAGCACAGTGAGACCCTGGCCAAGGTAGGCATCCAGGGTAGAGTCCTGTGGGACACACAGCTGGAGATGGGGTGAAGCCTGGCTCCCTGTCCAGAGCCCGAACACCTGCCTATCTCCCTGGGCTTGGGCTGCTGAGAGAAACCCAATGGTGTCACCACCACCCCCAACATTCCCGCGGGCTCGGCTGTAAATTACTCTTTCACGACATGCCAGAGACCTGGGGACGGGGCTTGAGGGTCAAGACTGTCCCTGGTGCCATTTTACAGAGAAGGAAACCAAGTACCCAAGAGGCTTGCTGTCTGAGGACTGATCTGGTGAGGAGTCCAGAAGTGGCTGCCGGCTGGGGGCCTACATCAGCCCACTGGACACAGCACAGACTCCCAGAGTTCATCAGCATAGTCAGTGCTCGGTCCTCCCTACTGCCTGGGGTCCGCACACTCCCACAGTCACTCAGTCAGGCAGTCAACAAGCACCCACTGTGCTCTAGCTGCAGGCACAGCTCTAGGAGTGAGGGTGGGGCAAGGAAGGACGCAAGGAGGACATAAAACCCTAATCAGCAATAGCCCCAAGCGTCACACACACAAGGCCAGGAACCCTGACACTGGCAGGTGCTACGCTAAGTATCACTGCTGGGAATCCTCCAAGCAGCCTCACGAGGAGGCACCGATGTCCCCATGAGGACAGAGGATCAAATCAAGTGACTCCCCTGAGAACGGCCTCAGGGCCTCCTGGGCACAGGGCCTGAACCCAGCTGCAGCCCCTCCATCCTGTCGGTCCAGGAGGGGTTTCGGCCTCTTCCTCACATTAACACTCAGGACCCTCACCCAGGCCACTGGCAACACAGCCTCGGGATGGGCCCAGGCCTGGGACTCCACACCTGCCCCATCTGTCAGGGAAGGGAACTTACAGCCCAGCCAGGCTTCTGTCTCTGCCTGCGCTCCAGGGATCTGAGCTCCCAGCGCTGTGCCGGCCCCGACAGGCTTGAGGAGTAAGAGAGACGGCCAGGAGGGCAGAGTGTCCCGCCTGGGACGCTCTCCTCCCTACACCGCCATGGCTGGCACCAACTCTTGCTCCTCAGTCTCAGGTACGAGCTCCCCGCACACGCCCTGAGCTTCCTGCACAGCTGCGCCCACCCCCGCCCGGGCACACGTGTGCGTCTGTCTGCTCGGTCACTCTGCCTGTGGTGCCTACTGGACGGTGCACTCCTGCAGGGCTGCGATCTGGTCTGCTTTACTCGAACCTGCACCCCGCGGCACAGAGCAGGGCCCCGTACCTTACAAAGTGAATCGATCTGCTGCATGACACCAGCCCACAGAGAGATGAACCAGGGAGTGCGGTGCGGAGGGCAAGGACGCGTCCTGGCAGAGGGCAAAAGCCTGGCAGCCAGGAAAGCCGCACTCGGGGACCTGCAAGCGCAGAGAGGCGGGAGCATCAATGTGAGACGGGGCAGCTGGCGGGGTCGGGGTTGGGGTCGTGGAGAGGGATGGAGAGCCCTCAGGGTTCCGGCGTTCCAAGCAGCCCCCAGGCCACCCATCACAGCCACTGAGCCTCAGGGACCAGGCACAAGCCCCTGGTGCCCCCCAAGTCTGGGGCCAGCTGGCCACCCATGCAGGCTGCAGCCTGTGACCTTGGCCCTGCCAGCGTGGCCTCCTCCGGCTGAGCGAACCAGCTGGCACCGAAAGACAGAGCAGCTTGGGCGAGCGCCGTGCTGCAGAGGGTGGCAGGGGCACAGGTGGCAGGCTGTCACTGATGGTCTCCGGCCAGGATCTGTGAGGGCCAGAGGGGGACAAGCACTGGCTACAGCCAGGACAGCAGACAGCTCCTCACCCTGCACTGGACTCAACTGGAAAAGCTCCTGACGGCCTCCATCCCCGGGCCCCAGGCCAGGCTCCGGCTCCTGCTGCCCACTCCCCAGAAGGGCTCAGAGTAACCCGACTCTGCAGACCCCAGTGTCCTCCGTCCTGGTATCCCTGGCCTGGCCTGCTCTGGGGATCCCCCCTCCCTAAGTGCCATCAGCCTGCCCTCACGCACCTCCTCTGCCCCCTGCACCAACCCCCATACCACAGGGCCTCTCCCAGCTCCAGCCCCACTGCCAGCCCTCCTTCTCTGGTCTCTGCCTTCAGACCTGCCCCAGGCAGACGCTGAAAGATTCCCTTCCCCATCCTGCCAAAGATAAAACCAAGACCCTTCCTGGGCCCACAGTCCTACATGATCTGACCCCCGCAGTCCCCACGCACCCACCCACAACACTCCAGCCACACTGGCCTCCCTGCTCCCCTCAGACAGACAAAACAACCTGCCACGGGGCCTTTGCCCCTGCCTGGTCGGTGCTCTTCCCTGGGGCTGGCGCTCCTGTTCCTCAGGTCCTGGTTCAAACAACTCTGGCTGGAGCGGCCTCCCCCAGCTCCCTGGCCGGGTCCCCCGCATGGTCCCATCATGTGTCTCTCGACGTTTCCCCAAGCTCAGGGAACTTCTGCCGTGCTCACTGTCTCCCCAGCAGCCTGGGCACCGTGGGATGAAACCTGTCTAATGAGCGAGGGCCTCACTGCCCGTCTGCAGATACAAGTGGATCTGACCACTTCAGGGGAGCCTGCCACCCACAATGCCACCGCCTCACACCCAGGGTCGCTGTTGCCCGGCCCTCACTTCCTCCCCTACTTAGACACCGGGCTCCTCCTCAACTTCATAATCCCACGCATGGCACTGTGCCACCCTTGCCCCCATGCCCTCCTCCCCTCTCCGTGGCACAGTCCCATTCTCCCTCCCCCTGGCACCTTCCCTACCTGCCACCCCTGCCTAACCCTCAGCACAGATATCCCCCACTTCCTTACCTTGGCATTTTCAGCATCTTTACAAGCCCTGGTGCCCATACTTGGTCTCCCTGCAGTTTCACGCTTCCAGGCTCCTGCCGTTCCTCCCACCTCAATGTTCCCCTTCTTTTCCTCCTGATGGACAAACTCCTATTCATTCTTCAAGACCCAACTTAAAATGTCACCTCTTTTAGAAAATCCTGCCTGATTCTTCTCTCCTCTGCTGCATGCATCAGGACTCTACATGTTGCAAGAAAGAAACACAACTCAAAAGGGCTCAAGCAAGAGAGGGACGGGGTCAGTTCGTGTAACTGAACACTTCTGGGGTGGTCTCGGGCACAGATGGATGCAGAGACCCTGGCCCTCAGCGCTGCTCCCTCCACACAAAGGCTTTCGCGGACATTCCCTGCCCTGGATGTGGCTGTGGAAGAGGGCCTCGGCCCACATTAACACCCTCCAGCTGAGTCCGGTGGGAGTGGCCCTGGGGGGGGCCCTCAGTTCCCGCATCCTCGACCCTTAGGGAAAATTCCAGGGAAGGCTCCGATGGGCTCAGAGGAGAGCCGTGCCCACTCCACAGTCAACCCCCAGGGCCAGGAGGATGGGGCATACGGGCCCATCCGGGTCTCACACTTGCCCCAGGAGGTGGGGGTCCCCAAGAAGACAACCCTCTGGGTCCCTGAAACCCACTCTGCACTGGCTCCTCCTGGTCTCCACACAGACCCCCACCGTGCATCTGTCTACCTGCCCAGCGCCCCGTACATTCACGGCTTCACAGCACATGGAACTCCAGCTCCCTCACAGTAGGGTCCCCGGAGCCTGCTCCCAGCAGCCCCACAGGGCCCATGATCTCCGCCCAACTGCATGGAGGTACAGGAACGGGTTAACTGTCACCCCTGGCAGGCAGCAGCTCTGCATTTGCACGGAGGCCTCAGGGGGACACAAAGCTTAAACGGCAACAGGGAAGTCAGGAGGGAGGTGCCCAGGGGGCCCAGGGCAGAGCCCAGTCCCAGCAGCCCAGCCTGCGGGGGCCACTGGGCCAATCCCGAAGAGCTGGCTGAGGGGCCTCGAGTGGAAGGGCTGGGAAAATAATTACCGAGGAGGCCCGGGAGGGAGGCGGGAGGCTGGCGAGAGGCTTAATGAAACTGCTAACGCGTTAGTGATTCCTGCCTGCTCGGGAAGGCGGAGGCAGACAGCCATGTTGCCAGCCCCTGCGATGAGGCTGCCAGGCGGGACGGGCTGGGCACGCACAGGCAGCAACAATAGGCACCTCTTCATCATCTGTCTTCCCCCACGTGACTCTCAGAGGGCAATCTTCATACATTCGCGTCTGGACGACAGTGCGTTTCAACCCATCTCACGCTAACCCAGCCTGGCATCCGTTCAGATGCATGATACACAGAATGGCTAAAATTCGGATGAAACATGGTATTTCAGAGATTGAGGGGCCAGGGCGAGCAGGGTGTCTGGTCCCATTTTCCAGATGGGAAATAGGGGCCCTAGGAGGTATCTATTTGTGGGGGCCAGGGATGTCCCAGAAAGCATCAGCCCCCTAAGTCCTCCTGCGAGCAGCCCCTCATCTCCCCACCCCCACATCTGGGTGGGGTGAGACAGGCGGATGACACAGCCCCCACAATAGAGGCCCCTAAGAGTCCAGGCCAAAGCCACACACGAGACCCCAGGGGGCAGGGGCTCCACCCAGGACTTGGACTCCATGTCCAGTGCTCAGTCCTCACCACAGCGGGAGTGCTCACTGGTCAGCGAGACCCTCACTGTGGTTTTCAGCTTGCAACATCTCCTGGCAGAGCTGGGTGTGAACACAGGCTCAGAGAGGTTAAGTAATGCACCCAAGGCCACACAGCTAGATGGCTCCTGAGCGCACACTCAGAGCTAGGGGTTGAGATCCCTAAAACATGCACTTTTGTTCAAATACCCACAGAGCACCACGAATGCTTAGTACCCCCAACTGGTTGATGGAGAGATTTAGGGGTGCAGAGATGCCGGGGTCCCGCCTCACCAGAGTTCTCTGGGTAACAAAGTGCCAGGAGGTCATGGCAGGCATTACGATGGTTGCCTGGGGCCAGAAAGGTCCACAAAAACAGCCTCTCTGCTTGGGCTCCGTATCAGCCCAGTGTGATCCCGCTGTGGAAAATGTGGACACTGAGGCCCGAGGACAGAAAGCCACACGCCCGGGCACATCACCCCCAGCAGGCAAGCAGCACAATCCGAAGGAAACTCAACCACCCCACAGGGGTCCCACGGCTGAGCCCACCTGGGTGGAGTGGGACCTGTGCCCTCCAATCGCCTCCAGAGCCGCAGAGCGGGGAGCCAGTGGGCCTGGCGTGGGTCTCAGTCCCTATGCCCTCAGCAAAGCTCCCCCTGCTCCCACCCTGCTGGACAGCCCGGGGGCCAGGACCTCAGGGACAAGCTGGTCCCTCCACATCAGGGGCTGGAGCAAACAAGGTCTGCAAGGAATAGCAGCCCCATTTCCACCTCGCTGGTCCCCATGCAGCCTTCCTAAGCCCTGGGAGGCTCCTTTCAAGCAGCCCCTGAGGTCTGCCCCCATTTGCTCCTGGGTCTTCCTCCAGAGGGCTGTCCAAGGGGGAGGCCACCTGTGTGGGTATGAGACTTCAGTGCAGGAGGGTGCTCTGAACGAGTGAGTGAGTGAATAAATGATGCCACCCAGACTGCGCTCCCCTTGGTAGCCCGCACGCAGGGAGAGGTTCCATTTCTGTCCACTGAAAGGGACTGTTAACCCATGAGTCCAGCCTTGGCCCTTAGCCACTGTCAGACAAGGAGCCCAGGGCCTCCCAGGAACAGGATTTGAACCCAGGCAGCCCGTGTCTCAGCCTCAGGCTCTGCTGTGCCCTCATTTCCAAAGACAAGTCCATACTTGCTGCCCTGATCCCGGACCCTCCCCACTCCACCCTGCCCCCGCCCCACCCCAAGGCCCCCAGCACGCCCAAGCTTCCCTCCTGACAAGGACCTTCAGGTGCACAGCCATCCAGGGCTTAAGCCAAGGTCAGAGTCATCAGGACGAACAAGGTCTCCCACTCAGATGGCTGCCGCCAATCCCTCATTTTTCCACACGCCAAAGCTGCCTCCCTCCCCATCATCAACGCAATAAAGGAGAAGGGGGAGGGGAGAGGAAAGCGCAGGGGAAAGGAGGGGAGGGGCGCCCCCCCACCGCCCACAGCGGGCTCCTTTCTGGTCAGGGGAAAAGCCTCTAATGAAGGCCCCACGATGCCGCTGAGCCGCGGTGTCAGCCTGGGAGCCCCGTGGAGCTGCGGGCCGCGCATCTCTGCCCCCAATTAGCACACAGGTCCTCCATCAAAGCGCGCGCCTGCTGCCAGGAGCAGAGGCCACAGGGACGGCCCTTCCAGCAGTGGGAGGAGGCCGCAGCTCTGTGGCAGGCCCTGGCCTCTGCCCCTTGCCTTTCTGGGGGTGGGGGGCAGACCCCCCCCCCCACGCTCACTCACACCCCCTCCAATCAGCCGGCTCAGGGCAGACGCCGTCACCCCGGGGGACGCGCTAATGAAGATGGCCGACATTAATCTCTTCCCTCTCCCGACAGGTCAATTTATAGTTCCGTGGGGAGCCCTGGCGCTCGGCCAGAGGGCCTGACATAACTCTCCTGTTCCCCAGGAGGACATCGGCGGTGGGCTTGATGGGCAGAGGGGGCTGAGATCGCCGGAGACAGGTCCTGCACCTGAGCACCTGCCACTACTGCCCCAGCAAACACAGTGGGACAGAACCTGAGACCCTGAACCAAGGCTCGGGGTCAAAGCCCGCAGGCCCCTGGGAGCAAAATCGCTCCTCGGCTCCTGCTCAGCTCACGGGTGCGAGACCCCGAAGGGGCAGGCAGCCTCTGCCTTTCTGCTCCTCACTGACTCTCTATGGGAACACACACCCATCTTTGAGAGCACAGAGCTGGCCACTGGTGCTGGACCCAGGGGACACATCAACCCAAGCCCTTGCTCTCCCGGAGTCCCCAGCCTGGTGGGCAAGGTGGCCCTGGAATTACGCTGCCATGCTGACAGCACGGATAGCAGGGGTCACCAAGAGCTGGGCGCCATGGGCAGGAACTCACTCCATCAGCCTGTGAGGGAGGTGGGGACCTGTGCGGACCAGTGAGGATGGACGCACGGACAGGGATGGGGACCATCTCTGGGCTCAGGGGCTCAAAGACCAGGGGACACCTGGCTCACCGGGGTGGAGGGGGCAGAGGAGGCTGAGAAGCCTGGCCTCGAGGGACGCTCAGGAGTTTGGCCTAGTTTAGGTTTGTGGACAGCTGAGGAGTTTGCCCGCTCAGAGCTGAATTTAGAAAGAGAACTCTGGGCATGGTGTCCCAGTCTGATGCTCACAGCACAGGAGCAGAGGTTCATCCAGGTCAGAGGGGAAGGGGTAGAACAGGACCCCTCTGGCTGGACAGGCTAGTGCTAGAGTGTACCAGCTGGAACAGGGGTGGGAGTGATGTCACAGGCCTGAGGAAGGGTAAGACGCTGGGCCTAGGAGCTCCCAGCAGGACCCAAAAGCCAGGCCTGGTCTTGGGTGAGGCCAGGACCCAAATGCTGGCCCCAGGTTCCAAATTCTGAGTAGACTGGACTCTACCTTGGGGAGCAGGTCACTTCCTTGGGAAAGCCAGAGAGGATTCCTGGGAGGAAGCAGGAAGCCCCTTCCCCACCCCGCTCTGCACAGGGCCCTCCTGCCGGAGTCACGGGGCCACCCTGCCCTACTTCCCAGTCGCAGATGTCAGCAGTGGTCCTGCACCTGCTGGTGCCCCATGAGTCCATGACACAGATGCTCCTTGCCCCCAGGCCCTGGGCCCTGCCCACCTTCTGCCCCTCTTTCAGGGCTACCTATCCCGGCCTGTCCCAGCCTGTCCCAAGGCTCCCTCGGCCACCCTGGGGGAGTATCCCCTTACCCCTAGGCTGGAGACCGAGGCCTCCAGGGCTAAAAGATTTGCTTTCAGACCTTTCAGCTGAGGCGTTATAGTTGGGCAGGAACCAGGGTCCAATTGACCCAAAGCACACTCCTATGGAAAGGAGAAAGCACAAGGCCTAAATAAAGAACCCCGGCGCCACAGTGGCTGCATTATGGTGGTGGGACAATGGATGATTTTTTCGTCTTTTTGACAATGAAATATTCATCGGCTCACTCCATTGCCATGTGTGCCTCGGAGGGGTGCTCTCTCTGGCTGTAGCCTCCAGCAGCCCCGGGTTCAAACCCTGTCTCAGCCACTTCCCAACTGGGGGCCTGGAGCCAGCTATTTGCCCTTTCAGCCTCCGTTTTCTCATCTGTACAATGGGGACAAACACCAAGACAGGGTCACGGCTGGCGCACAGTAGGCGCGCAGTGAAGTGCCAGCCTTTGAGCATCACACCCCCGCGCTCTCGCCACCTGCCCAGCCTCCAGAGGGAACTTGAGACGCCCCCACGTGCCAGACGCTGCTGGTGCTCGGCGGGCACCGCCGGGC
>NW_004955413.1:27835513-27842762 GCF_000276665.1 Chinchilla lanigera
CCACGCCCTCGCCAGACCCCGCCACCCTAGCTGCGCCCCCGCCCTACTGCCCCCCTGCGCAGGCCGCCCCCCCAAACCGGCCTGCTCCACCCCACACCCCTCCATCGCCGTCGCCACCCGAGATCAGAAACTCTTGGCCCACGCGCCCAATCCAGCCTGAAGCCGTGCTTGGTTTGACACCACAGCATTTTTTTGTTGTTTTTAATTAGAATTAATTCCCATCATTTAAAAATCGGGAATTTTCACATAAAAATCCACATAGCAGCTCAGTTTGGAAGAGAGGAGGCTCGGCGGAAGCCCGCCCCTCCCGCAGTGCCGCTTGGCAGCGGGCTTGAAGAACGCTGGCCCACAGCTGGCCTCAGTCCCCACCAGGCCCACCTGCCCGCCCCAGGCACGCGAGTTCTCATGCCCGCGCCAGCCGCAGCCCCCAGTGCCTTGGCAGGGCCCTCTCTGCGGGATGCCCATCTCTCACCCCTGAAGGCCTCCTCTGCGCGGCCCCAGGCGCTGCCCCCAGCCTCTCCCAGGGCCCACGGCCCCACAGGAGGTGGTGCCGCCTGCCCCGCCCGCCTGCTTGCTTCCTCACTGCCTGGCACTGGGGCCTCTGCGGCTGCGCTGACACCACAGGGCTCAGCTCTCTGGCTGGAGTCTCCCTCCATCCTGGCTCTGGGCCTGGCCCACAGTAGGCTCTCCGTGAGTGTTGGCTGAGCTGCAACCGAAGAACAGCCGGGACCGGGATTCCACGAGGCGGCCTGGGCCGTGGCGGGCACAGGGCACAGGTCCCTGCGGCTGATGTGCATTTTAAAAGCCCCAAATGTTCATTCAGGGTGGCTCTCGCCAACCAAGAAAGCTAATGATTTCCACGCTTTATTTTTCTCCACCTTAATCCCACTGCCAAGGCTGCTGAGCTTCTGTTACTGTTGCCCTTAGACTGGCATCAACTCTCGAAGAAGGTGCAGCCCACCTGGGCAGCGTCCAGGGGGCCAGAGCCTCAGGATCCGAGGGGAGTGCTGCCGACAGGAGCCAGACAGCACCCCAGCCCTGCACAGCTGGATGGGTCCCTGGGCAGGTGGAGCCAGGCAAGAGCTGCCCTTTCCCAGCCAGCAGACACATCACAGGTTTTACTAAAAATCTGTCACACGCCCAGCCATCGCCAGGATCCCACTTTACAGAGAAGGAATAGGGTCAGAGAGTGTGATCAAAGAGGTGACAAATCTGATAGGGCACTAAGAGCCTCTGTGCTCTGCAACAGTGTCCCTGCCCCAAAGGAATGGAAGACCCCTCCCGCTGGCCAGAGCCTAGCCAGACCTACCCTAGGCGGGTCTGGATGAGGAGCCAGGCACCTGCGTCCAGGACTGGCCCCAGACAGGGCTCCCTCCTGGAGCCTTGCACAGCCTAGGCAAATGCCAGGACCCTGCCCCCACCTCTTAACCACCCGCTTGCCACCGCGGCCCTGCCAGGTGCCTTCCTCAGTGAGGGGGCCAGGGAGCAGGGCTCCCTCCGCTGCCAGCAGCCACACTCAAGTCACGAACTCCTTCTTGGGCCTCAGTGTTCTCATCTGTGACTGAGGGCAGCAACCGCATAAGGTTGGGGACGCAAACAAGACAACGGACGGGCAGGGAAGAGGGAGAACCAGGAAGTTAAGGGCTCAGATTTTGGGGTAAGCCAGCCTGTGTTTGAATCCTGATTTCCCTATTTCCCGGCTGTGATATCTGCTCAGGGCCTCAGTTGCTTTATCTGTAAAATGTGTAGGGGCCAAGCCTAAGAAGACCCACTGACTTAATGAACAGTGAGAAGTTTGACATGGCACAATATGCGTAGCCCCTGAGCACAGCCGGCCAATCGTAAGGCTCCATCAAGACTATGATCTTGACAAGGGAAATGGGAAAGGGAGCAACTTTCCAGTTGCTCATCTCGGGAGGGTTCCCATCCAGTAGTGATATTCAAACAGCGTCACTGAGCTTGAGTGACTCTCACTGTTCAATTCCAAGCTCGGAGAAACGCTCTTGCTGTCCCCAGGAGACCACAGGGCCTGACTTAGTTCAGAAAATCTACAGACAGACTTGTGTTCACATTCCACCTCTGCCAGCTGGGGCCCTCTAGGCAGCCTCAGTTTCCTCAGCTGTTAAATGGGGGCATAGCAGCTCCTGTGGCAGCCACCTCTTGGAGCGGTGTCCAGACCTCAGCCCACCCTAGTAGAATAAAGTGCAGACGGCCCAGCTGGGGACCCTGGCCATGGGTCCAGTGGTGGCGAAATGGGAAGCCCCTGTCTGGGATTGTCCAGAGGGTGATCCAGCGCCAAGCCCAGGAAGGGGACTGGTCTTCCAGAGGACAGGGAGACACCTGTCTCCCAGAGCCCTGCACAACCTGTGCCACCCCTTGTGTGCAGGCTTGGGAGCCCCAAGGCTACATAGGGTACAGACCTTGGGAATTGTGATTGGCAGGCGCTTGGGGGATCAGCTGAGCCCCTCAGGGGCTAGGGTTGCTCTAGAGGCTGTGGAGGAGATACCACCTGAAGAGAAGGACCCTCACAGAGCCTTCCCCTGCCCCCCCGCAAGCTTCAGCAGGCCCCAGTTCTCTTATTCTACTGTCTCTATAGTAACAACATTATTTACAGTCATATCTGCAATCACCTGTGCATGATCTACCTTCACCTGGCTTCCCCCAAGGTCCAGGAGTATACAGGAATTCGGGCCTGGCTTGATCCCTGCTCTCCTGTACCCTCCATGTGTAGAACAGTGCCAAGCATACAGTAGGTGCTCAACAGATACTTGCCCCAGGATAAGAATTCTCCAGCGGCCGCAGCGATGCTTAGCCAGCAGGATGGGGTGGCGGAGCGCCCTGCCTGTGTGCAGCTCCCTTTACTGGACAGACCAGGCTGGCCTCTGTCCCCTCCCATCTCATCTCCCCTCAGCAGGGGTCAGGAGGTGTCATTCCCACCCAGCAGCCAGGAAGCTATCTCATTGTCACTGCAGTGGAACAGGGCTTTTTGGGCAAGGGAGGGACCTGGGCAATTTTCTGGCTCACAGCTCACTCCAGGGCTGCCCAGTGACACAGACAGCCCCCACGGCCCCAGGGAGGCCCTGTTCCAGCAGAAGCAGCCTGGCACTCCCGTCCTGGAGCCCGGCTGGGCTTCTCCAACCCACCCAGCCCCAGAATTGGAGGGGTTTTGCGGCAGAGCCCCAGGATGTCATCTGGGGGCTGGGCTCCCGCCCCTCACGTGCGCATGGCACTCCCCCGTTACAGTTTACAAAGTGCGTTCACAGACATTATCACGTTGGCTCCTAAACACCCCCTAAAAACCACAATAAATCTCTCACGCGCTGGCTCCCAAGCCCACCGGCTGCTGCGTAATCAGTGAGCAGAAAGGCCTCAGGGCCCAAAGCCTGCCAAAGCCGTAGCGGCGCCAGCAGGGCCAGAGGGGGGTCCACGTGGGCGGGTGGCAGGTGGCGGGTGGCAGGCCCAGCTGGGGCGCTGCCGGAGAGAGGAGCAAGCCTGAGGCCGAGCCTGCAAAGGCAAAAAAATGCTGTCTCAATCCCAAAGGTCTCCTGGGAGAGGAGGGCAGTCAGCGGGCTTAAGGGACAGGAGGGGAACTGTGCACCAAAGGGCAAGGCAGGGCACCGAGGGGATCTGGAGGGCTCATTAGCACTTAGGAGCAAGGCAAGGAAGTGTAGCAAGGCCATAAAAATGGTTCTCTTGGGGCCAGGGACAGCCAGCCCCAGCTGTCTCCTCTCACCTTCCGCCGTTGTCCGCCCTGAGGGAACAGCCCTGGGCCAGCAGGGCCCCTGGTACAGCCTCCCTGGACAGGTCGCTCCCGTGAGGTGAGCCGGGCCTTTGCCAACCATCTCTACCAGGAGTGTCCTCGCTGCCTGTTGAAATCCCAGCCCTCCTTGAAGGACAGTGCAGCGCCCCTGCATCCACAGATCCCTCCCCAGCTCCTAGAAGCGGCCCCTAGGCTTCCAGGGGCACTGGGATCCCGTCTCTGAACTGGCAAGTCGCTCTCCTGCTGCAGACCCTGTACCCCTGAGGGCAGGGGCCCCAGCACAAAGAAAGAACATCTGTTCATGACACAGAGTCCCAGGCAATGAGGGAAGGAGGACACCCAGGCACAGGGCTGTAGGAAGAGGTGACAGCCATGTGACGGATCCAGCAAGCACACTTCCTTCGGTGTCTTCAGCCCAGCTCCCAGGCCTGGACAGCCCCAGAGAAAGAATCCCCAAACGCCTCAGCCCAATCAGCCAGCAGCTGTGGTTGGCTTTTGTTTTTTAACATTTCCCTTGGTTTTCAAAGTTCTAGGAGCTCAACTTACAAACTGTGGAAAGTTCAGGAAAGTTTAAATAAGCAGGGAGAGGGAGGGCCTGGCCTGAGGGGGCTGCGGCTGCCCTGGCAGGGCTCCCGCCCGAGCGCAGGCCGTGCCACTCCTCCCGCGGCGGCTGCCCAGGAAGCCTCAGCCTTGACCTGTGTGCCGCAGGGGCAGCTGGTCTGTCGCATGGGCGGCTGCAGCCGTGCCATGGAGGCATGGAGCAGGTGGCAGCTTCTCTGGGGCCACTGCTGAAAGGAGCTAGCATTTTCGCTTCGCAAGCCCCAGAGGGTGTGCACTGTAGCCCCTGTGAGGCCTTGATGCTGTGGAGTGTGCTGCTAGGAGACTTGGAGGGAGAGAGGGAGCCAGGATGGGGCAGACGTCCATCATTCAGGGTAAGGCCTCTGAGTCCACAGCCCCCAGGACTGAGAGTAGGGAGCCCGGGAAGCCCCAGAGCCTGCATCCTTGGCTTCGCACCTCAGCTCCTTATTTTTAGAAATACACAAAACTTGCTGGGCATGATGGTGCTTGCCTATATTCCTAGCACTTGGGAGGCTGAGGCAGGAAGATCATCGTGAGTTTGAGACCAGCCTGGGTTACAGAGTGAGTTCAAAGCCAGTCTACACTAGTAGTGAGACCCTATCTCAAGAAAGAAAGAAAGAAAGATCCTACAACTCAAGGGTAAAATGATCAAAAATCCAATTTTAAAATGGACAAGGACTTAAATAGATATTTCTCCAAAGAAGATATACAAATGGCCAACAAATACATAAAAAGATGGCCAACATCATTAGTCGTGAGTCAAAACCACAAGGGGATAGCGTGTCACACCCCCAGGGATAGCTGTAATCAAGGACAGCAAGCGCTGGTGAGGATGTGGAGGACCCGGAATATGCGAGCAGGGCTCCCGAGAAAATGAAACCGCACTCTCCCTCACTGTGGAAAACAGTCTCCATTTATCAGAAGTTAGAACAAGTTACTATGCGATGCAGCAATTCCACTTCTGGGTATACGCACTCAAGAGAAATGAAGACATATGTCCACACAAAGACATACGTGAATGTTTATATTAGCATCATTCCTAAAACCTGCAAAGTGGAAACAACCTAAATGTACATTAATAGATGAAGGGATGGACAAAATGTGAGATATCCACTCAGTAGACTATTATTCAGCCATGAAGAGGCACAAAATACTAACTCATGCTACTACGTGGGTGACTCTTAAGAACATTATGCTAGGTGGAAAGAAGACAGACACAAAGGTCACACGTTGTCTGATTCTATTTATAGGGAAAGTCCAAAATTGGCAAATCCATAGAGACAGAAAGCAGATTAGTGGTGGCCAGGGTGGAAGGATGGGGAGTGACTGGTAATGAGTTTGGGGGTCTCTAGAGGATGATTAAATGTTGTGGGAGTAGGTAGTGGTGAGGGGTGCACAACTCTGTGAATATACCAAATGCCATGGAGTTGGATACTTTGAAAGGGTGAATTTTATGGTACGTGAATAATATTTCAATAAAGCTATTAACAGAGTCCTTACATCTGTGTCTGCTCCCAGCCCTGCCCCCTCCCCAGGTTCAGCCCCTGCTGTTCCCAAGCTGCCATCCTAGGACAGGGGGACACCATGGTGGGATGGTTCTTCTGGGAACAGGACTCTGCTTCCTCCAGGGCTCCTCCTCCGCCTTGCGCCTTCTCTGGCTAGACCTACTTCCTGAAACCCTCTGGACCTCAGCTCCAGTGTCCTGGTTCTCAGGGAGGCCTTGCCTGACCCTGTACCCTGTACCTGATTCTGATTCCCTGCAGGGGGACGCAATGCAGAAGGGGCGCATAGAATGCCTGCGCCGAAGGCGGAGAGCAAGGCAAGCTGGGCTTGAAGGATCCTTCTGACGAGCTGCCGGGCATGTGCAGCAGTGCCAGGCTAGGGGCAGGAAGCTGGGGAGCCATGGCCTTGGCCTGGGCCTGGGTCCATACAGATAAGGGGAGGGATTTGGGACCAAAACCAAATGCGCATGGCACCAGTGTAAGGGGGATGAAGCCCAGCACGGGCCAGGTGAGGGTGGCGACATTTCCTGAGGTAGGGAACATTGTGACACGCGCATGTCCGTCTCATCCCCACCTGGACAAAGCCAATGCCTCCGCGCTGGCCTCGCGCTGGCCTTCCCACCTCAAACAACTTCCCTTGTCTCATCTGTTCTCCATGGCACCACCATTCAAACAGCACGGGCTGGGTCATTCTCCAGCTCAGAAACCTTCAATGGCTCCCCATACCCTCGGCCAGACTCTCCAGCCCTGCCCCCTCTGCTGGGCTGTGCAGCCTGTCCCACCCTCCCCAAAGCCTCTCCCCTTCCATGCCGGAGTAGGGGAAAGGCTGCCTGCTCAGGACCTTGTTCCCAGAGCCACAGCAGCATGGAGGCTGTCCCTCTGCCATTCCTTTCTGGAACCCAAATCAGGAGGCATTCCTGACTAGCTGTTTTTTCTAATAATGATTTTTTTTTTTTTTGGAGGTGGGGGCGTAGACCTGGAGATTGAATTCAGGGCCTTTGCACTGAGCTACATCCCTAGCTCTTTTTATTTTTTATTTTTTTAAATTTTGAGATAGGGTCTTGCTAAGTCACTAAGTTGCCCAGGCTGGCCTCAATCTTGGGAGCCTCCTGCCTCAGCCTCCCAGAGTGCTGAGAGTACAGGTGTGCACCACCATGCCTGGCTTGATAGTGATGTTATTTTAAATGAAGCAGAAATGCTTGACAATCAACTTACATGTAGTCACCAGCCTGTCTAACCTCAAATTGGAAATAATTAAGAGCATCCACTGGCCCACACTCCATCCTGTAGAGAAACAGCTTCAGGGCCAGACACTTGATGTGAAATCCAGGGCAGCAGGACCCAGCCCAGTCTGTCTGGTTGGTGGCTGAGGCCCCGTGCCTGTGACAGGCCCAGGGAGCGGGGGTGC
>NW_004955413.1:27842862-27855380 GCF_000276665.1 Chinchilla lanigera
GGGGGGGGGGGGGTAAGTGGAGAGGAAGGAGGGAGGGAGGGAGGCAAGGTGGAGAAGGAGGTTGGGTAGATGAGGGGGTGGACGCAGAGGTGGGAGGGACAAGTGGACAGGGTCATCCCACCCCAGGGCCACTCCCAGCCCAGCCCCCACCAGACCACAAAGAAGATGGCCCCTCCTAGGTCCAGGATGGGACCCAGGGAGCCCCAGAAGCTGAGAAACCCCAGCTCTTTAGTCCACAGGGGCTTCAGGCTGGAGCCCCCCTCTCAGCCGTGGAGATCGAGCTGCCCCCTCCTCCCCGCTGGTCCCAACCCCTGCCCACCCTCAGGGCTCCAGCCTCCCTCTGGGCCCAGCCAGCCTTCCCAGCAAACGGAGCAGAACCCCTGGAGTCATCCCTGACACCCCTGCTCTCTTTCCCACGTCCAGTTCGTCAGCAGGTCCTGTTAGCTGGTTAGATCGTCTTCCGCAGCCTCCTCTCCCTGCTCTGCCCTTGCCCCTCCCCCAGTCGACTGGAACACAGCAGCCAGAGGGACCCTTTAAATGGAGCATCCAGGGGCCTCACCATCTGGCCCCCATTTCCTCGGCAGCTCATCTGCTGCCACCTCACTCCCTCCTTTCCCTGCGGCCACACTGGCCTCCTCCAGCTCCCTGGCTGTGCCGGCTGCTCCCCGCGCGCAGCTCCAGCTGCAGCCCTGGCCCGGCTTTCCCCTCGCATGGGCCACTCTTCCCCCAAAGCCATCGCAGCCTCTGTACACCTCACCTCCTTCCCTTTGCTCAGCTGGTTCTTTCTCCAGCTGCGGGGGTGGGAGCAGTGGCGGGCACCTGCCTGGCATGCATAAGGCAGGAGGGGCCGACTTCCTCATTTGGATCTTCCTTCGCTGGACACCTACATATGACTGAAAAACAAAACGCCCACCCCACCTGCCCTCTCACTTTTCTCCTTACACTCAGCGCTCCTGCCTGCAGTGCATGTTAGTCTCCCTCATTAGAACGCAGTCTCCATGACAGGGGTTTTGTCTGTCCTGTCCCCTGCTGTGTCCCCAGGAGGTACTCCACAGACGTGTGCAGAGTGCATGAATGAATGAACCAACCTCTGGGCTCAGGTGTGGTCCCCAGGCTGGCCTGCCCTGGCCCCACATGAGGTTGGCCCTGCCTTGGCCCGCTTGATCTCTTGGCCCCACTGCCTGAGCCCACCATGTGCCCTCCTGGCCCAAGCCCCTCAGGAACCGGCCCTGCCCGAGGGCCACTGGTCTCTCCTAGAGGCTACCGGACAGACACAGCCCCCGAGTCCCCAGAGGTGAGCAGAGTTCAATGGAAAATAAGCCGGGGCCCGTTAACCCACTGGGCCCAGGGCCATTTACACAGCACCCTCTCTGGCCAACCAGCTGCAGACTCCTCTGAGTGCCACCTGCAGCCACGGCACCTGCATCTTCCCTTCAATCCTGCTCTCCCTTCAATCCTTCTTATTTCATTGTTGTCCTCCATGTGTTTCCAATCCAGCCTGGACGGAGTGGACAGAGGGGTGGTGAGGCCACCAAGCAAAAAGAAAACAAGCTGAGAGGGTGTGGGTTGGCCCTGCCTGATGACACCAGATCACGGTGCTGGCTCCTCCCTTGCTAGCTCCACTGGGCCAGGTCACTGGGCCTCTGAGTCCCACCCAGCCCTGGCTGCTGACAGCCCAGAGGTCGAGACCAAAGACTCAATGTGCCGCGACGGCTCCTCGCATAACATTGCACAGGGACTGCTGCAGGCTCACAGTTGTGAAGACAGATGTGACCCTGGAGACCTGGAGAACAGGAGGAATACAAGTATACCTCTATGTGTGTGTGTTCACATGTGTGCACGCGCACAGGTGTGTGTGTATTATGGGGCCCAACACTCGTGAACTGACAGCTCACTGTGGCCCCACATCTGCACCCTGGCTCGCCGGCACCCTAAGGGTGGCCTGGAAATGGCCAGTGGCAGCAGGAGGGAGGTGTCTGGACCATTCAGTAAGGGGCATGGCAACACAGGTCCCACTCTACACACAGCACAGCAGTTACCCAGGTCCACAGGTGAAACTTGACTACTCAAGCACTCACCAGACAGGCACCTGAGTCTCTCCAAGGCTCAGTCATGCTCTCTGCAAAATGGGTCTGACAATGCTCAGCTCACAGGGTGATTAGCATTAAACAAGAGGATGTGGGCCTCTGCACTGGCCACCTTTCCCACTGCTGGACATAGTACCTGATACCCACAACCTGGAGGAGCGGTTTAACTTGTCTATGGGTTCAGTCCATGGTCAGCTGGCTCCAAGGCAGAAACATTGCGGCAGGAGAGCCGGGTGGAGGAAAACTACTCAGTTCGTGGCAGCCAGGAAGCAGAGCAGGGGAGCTGTGCCACAGCAGGAGGGGTGAGGAACAGATACACACCTCAAGGCTACACGCCATGACCCACCCAGGCACACCTAGCAGTGTGCTTCACCAGCACCAGGGTGGATCCCAAAGCCAACCGTCTTGGCACTGCACCCTAACCACACAGCATCCAGTAGGTGATCCCTGTTTAGGCTGTGAACGGGCTGCCTGTTATTCCAGGAGCAATCGCGGGCCCTTGCCACGAGCTTGACACAGACGCAAGACCCCGTCCTCCAGGTCTCCCAAGCTGTGCACGAATGCATGGGTCCCAGCTGGCTGGCTCCGAGGAGGCCTGGTTTGGGGCCGTAGAAGCACAACTCGTTTCACCCCCAAGAGAGCCCTGGAAGTCGGGAGCCGCTATGGTTGTCCTGTAGCTAAAGAAACGGAGAAGTGCAGTGACATGCCCAGGGTCACCCAGAGCGCAAGAGCAGAGCCAGGGCAGGACAAAAACCTATACAACCCAGTCGTCAACTGCTCAAATCCAGGAGCACACGGGCAGTGGGGACATAGGAAAGAGCAGTGTGGAGGCTCAGGGAGGGACTGGCAGGGACACCAAAGAGCAGGGGCTTAAAGGCTGGGACAGAAGAACAGAAAAGAGAGGCCAGGCAGGGAGGATGCCCCTCCCTGCCTCCCCTCCAGGCAGGGAGGATGCCACGGGGCAAGAACAACCCAATCCAGGCCTCTTCCCCCTTGCTCAAACCCGCCTCTGCCCTCAGAGCCGCCGCACTCTCGATGGCCCTCACATCTTCTTGCCTTCTCCTGGGTTGCCCCGTTCGCATGCTGTTCCCGCCGTCCTCCTCCTCTCTGGTCTCAGCAGCAGCAAGATGGGGTGTGACACAGGCCTGCTGGACTCTCAGGTGGGTGCCTTTCTTGCTGCCGCTGCCCTGACTCACAGAGAGGGCAGAAGAGTAGAGAGGCGTCTGCCGGGAAGAGCAGGGTGGATGGGGGAAGGGAGCGCACCAAGACACGGAGCAGAGTCGGCACTGGGCCTACATCTGTACCCCTGCTTCCAATTCCGGGGCTCCAGAGCCAGGTCTCCCTCCACTGCCTGCCTGGGGAAGGCAGCTCTGGTTCTCACGCTGCACCAGCCGTGTTGCTTCTCCCCCCAGCAGCTTTGCCTGGCTTCCTCTCAAAAAATACTTTTTTTTTTTTTGGGTTACAATCTAAAAAAATTATTCAAGGGCTGCTGTGTAGCTCCACAGAGAGCATTTGCCTAGCATGTCCAAGGTGCTGGGTTCAATCCCCCACACTGGAAAAGAATTATTCAAGTGAGTGTAAATTACTCAAGAGAAATTGTTCAAATGAGCCTCTGGGAACCCCAGGCAGTCTCCAGAGAGTGGACACAGCAGGCGTCCCCAACGGGACACCCGAGGTGGCCAGTGTGCCTCCCACCGTGTGCCTCTCTGAGCCCCAGTTTCTTCAGCTGTCAGGGATCACAGCCCCAGCTGTGAGGGTGCTTGTGAGGCTTCAGGGAGTTAATGATCCCAGAACATTCTGGAAGCATCCAGAGTCTTCAGAGAAGCTCCAGCCAAGGGGAGCGCTCAGAGGGTCTCAGGGGCATCACCTGCAGGGTCCTGGCTCTCCCGGACTTGGCACCAGCTCACCTCCCTTCCCAAGGCATGTGGCTCAGTTGTGCTAAGGACAGCAGGGCTTGGGGCCAGGCAGACCTGGGGTCAAGCCCTTCACTGGCCACCGAGCTCAGCTCCACCTGTGCGGCGGGCTGTGGCCTCGGCAGTGAGGCTGGCCTGGTGGGAGAAGAGGCCCGAGTCGCTGCACATTCTCCTCCCCCCGTGCACCACACTCTTCCTGGCAGGTTTCTCTCTGCCCGTGGTTCCTCCAGGCACATTCTCAGCCTCTCAGGGAGCTGAGACAGTGCAGCAGAAAAGGTACATAGTCAAATGTCCAGAGTCTCTCCAAGGGGAAACTGAGGCCTGGAGAGGGGAAGAGATGTCCAGGAACACCTAACTGCAGGAGGAGAGTTTTGATCACAGCCTTGGCCTCCGCTTCCGCCCCCTCACATCCTTCCAGCAGCAGCACTAAGACCTTCCCGGATCTGACCCCAAATGCATGCCCTGCACCTCGCTCCTTGGGGCCCTGGCCCGCACCTGGCCACCTGCCCGTCTCTCCACCCACCTGGATCTTATTGACCTTGAAGGTCCTGTCCTCGGCTCTACAGTCCCCTCGTCCCACCCAGTTCCACCCAGTTCCTCCTCACCTCTCAGCCTGCCCCAAGCATGCCCCCTTTTCAGGAAGCTCCCTCCACTTGGCTGGATCACTTCCTCCCCGAGACTGCCCCAGACTAAACCTGCTTTTCCTGGATTTCCACTCCAAGTCTGTCTCCCTCCGCAGGCCAGGGCTCCGTGGGCCCGCTAGGGGTGTATTCCAGGCACTGCACAGAACCTGGCCCAGACCAGATGTCCAACACCTGCCACCCTGCCCTGCATCCAACCATCCTTCCCTATAACGCATTTATGGAGCACCTGCCCTGTGCTAGAGACCAGAAAACAGCAGCGAGCAGATGGACAGAGCCCTGCTCTGATGCAGGTGACGGGTCTAGTGATATGAGGTCAAATGTGCAGTCTCACTGTGAAAAGCCATGGTGTGGAAGGGGCTGGAGGAGGATGGTAAGAAAAGGTCTATCTGAGCACATGACCTTTGATCAGAGCTCTAAAGAAAGCAAAAGACAGAGTGATGGAAATGCCAGAGGAACAAGTATATTAGGGAGGACGCAGCAAGTGTAAAGGCCCCGAGATCAGAATACACACAGTATATTGGAGGACTAGCAAGAAGATCCTCAGTAAATGGGGGTGACAAGACCAGAGAGCAGAAAGGGAACTAGCAGGGGCCACAGCAAGGACTCTGCTCTGGCCCTGTAGGAATCAGGAGCTACTTCAGGGCTACAGGCAGAGAAGTGTGGGACCTGACCACAGTTCCAACAGGATCACTCTGGCCACTTGGTGAAGAGTGAGTTCTGGGGTTGAGAAGGAAGTGGGGAGACCCGTGGAGAAGCCGCTGCCCCATGCAGGCAGCAGGTGAGGAGGGCAGAGTCCAAGTGCTGATGAAAGTAGAGCCAATGGGATTTGCCAGTGGAGGAAATGGGGCAGGAGAGAGAAAGCAAATGTCAAGAAGGAGCCCAAGCTGAACATGGTGGCGCACGCCTGTAATCCCAGCACTTGGGAGGCTGAGGCAGGGGAATCCTTGAGAGTTCGAGACCAGCCTGGGCTACAAAGTGAGCTCAAGGCCAGCCTGAACTGCATAGTGAGACCCTGTCTCCAAAAGACAAAAAAAAAAAAAAAAAGAAGGAGCCCAAGGTTTAGGCCTGAGCAAGCAAAGCAGGAGGAGGTGGAACTGGAAGGCTTGGGTGGAGCAGGCTCAGAGCTGACATTCAGGAGGTGTTTGTGACCCACAAAGGTGGAAGCGCCCGCTGTTCACCCATGTGGAGGTGTCACCAAAGATGTGGGCAGGATGAGTCCGAAGTTTTTGAGAGGAAAATGCAGAGTGGGTGTGGCAGCTGCCCTACAAGTCCCCATGCCCTGCACATAGTAGGTGCTCAGGAAATGCCTGCTGGCTAAGCCTGCAAGGCCTCAGTCCAGCTCCTGGCTGCCAGAAGTGGACAAGGGGCCTAGAGCCAACCATGGAGAGTCACACCCTGAGGGACATGTGCAGCATCACAGCACTGCCGGGTGTCAGGGCGGGAAAGTGCAGGAAGGCCTCTTTGCCAACAGCGATGGGCACGCCGGGCAGGCAGGCGCTCCTGCTTTGGCTGGAGTGGGAAAGATGGGGAGAAAGGCCTCGGAGCCGGGGTTGATGGCTGGGCACAAAGCCCACCCTCGGCTCCAACTGTGGATCTGGGGCTCTGGGCAAGACGTTTAATCTCTGCAGTCTCTGTTGCTGCTCCTATAAAACAGGGAGAGCCAGCCAGGGATGGTGGTGCACACCTGTAATTCCTGCACTCTGGCAGGCTGAGCAGGAGAACTGTGAGTTCAAGCCCAGCCTAAACAAGGTGGTGATTTAGTGAGAACCTGTCTCAAAATAAAAAAATGAAAAGGGTGGGGGATGTAGCTCAGTGCAAAGGCCCTGGGTTCAATCTCCAGTACCATAAGGCAAAAAAGAATTACTCCTCCATTTGTAGATTGGTGTGAGAATCAAGTTAATCCACGCAAAGGCCACAGAAGGAGCGGTGCCGGGTGCTCAGTGCGTGTGACCTACCCACCGGAGCGGCCTCCAAAGGAAGCATGTGCTGGGAGGGGGGGCTGCAAGGGCAGGAAGAACAGGCGGCTAGGAGCCCCGCTTACGCTACAAAGAAGACTTGATTCCTTGGGAATCGAGCACAGAAAGCTCTGTGTGCAGGGACGAGGAGGTGTGCTTGCCTGTCCTCCACCACGCTCAGCAGGACACACCCCTCCCGGCCCAGGGCTCCCCACGGGCCCGCTGGGCTAGGGGAACACATGCCACAGCTGAGGCTGGAGGAGCCCTTCTCCGTGCCTTCGGAAGCCAGCGGTCCTCTCCCCGAGGTTGAGGCTGGCCAACTGCCATGACAAAGGAGGCACAGACTGCCACGGGGAGAGCAGGAGGCAGAGTTGGGTGCAGACTGGGCAGTGGGCTCGGCCGTTCCCAGCTGAGGCCGATCTCAGAGCGCTCTGAGAGTGGCCAGGTATCACACGGAGTGTCGGGGACTGTGGGTTCTCCCAGCGGGCACACATACACACCAGGCCTGTTTGCAGAGGAATAAAGTGGAGGTGGAACAGGTGAAAGTGTAGTACAGGTCACCGATTCCAAAGGCCCAAGCTGGGGCTTGGCAGGCATAACATGGAAACTTTTCTTTTCCTGGTACTGGGACTCGAATCCAGGACCTTCAAGCTGAGCTACATCTCTAGGCCTTTTTAAAATTTTTATTTCGAGGCAGGGTCTTATCAAGTTGCTAAATTGCCCAGGCTGGGCTTGAACTTGCAATCCTCCTGCCTCAGCCTTCCAGAGTGCTGGGATTACGGGCCTATGCTACCACTGGCTCACAGAAACTCTTGAACTTCCTTAAACTTGAGCCAGCTGCAGGGGTGAGGTGGATATTGAGGACCCCTCTGCCTGGAGCTTTTTTCCTTTTTGCTTTCTTCTGAGGGAGGAGACAATGGATCCCCCTTTCCAGCTGCCCTGAAACTTGTATCACAGGTCCCTTTACTTCTGTTCCCCTCCCATGTCCTTTCAAAGAAGTCTTTCATCCCAAGAAGTGTCCTGGCCCACAGGTCCCCAGCCCTGCCTGGTGACACACAGTCACCCCCAACCCTCAAGCCCAGCCAGGAGGGTGTCATAGCCCAGAACCTAGCTGAGCAACATACATTGTTTGCCGATGGGGCTGGTCCAAGGTCACTCCATAAAAATGGATTCCTGGAAAAACATAAACCACCAATGTACGCTGTGAATTTTATTGACCTTAAAAAAAAAAAAAAAAGCAATCTCATTTGAATAACGAAGAAAGAGAAACCATCCCTAGTTCTTCCTTTATTAGTGAGTAAGGACACAAAAACACTCCACAGAAACAGCCACAGGAAGCTTCCGGACCGATTTATCGGCCACTTTCCTTGCATAAAACCCAGCATTTCTATGAAAATAGGATGATACCCAAACGGTTTGCTTGTTTTTAAGAAAACTGTCTTTAACACAGGGCAAGACTTAGTTTTGCTTTTATTTCTTTATTTTTTTTAAATTTTTAAACAAAGCTGAGAGTCTCCTGACTTCATGCCTGCTCCTCCCGCCGGAGGGAAAGTGATTTCCGAATTCATCTGATAAATCGGGTTTCTCTGTGGCATCCACTTCATCGCTCAGCAGCCAGCCATGATGTCATAAGCCCATCAGATTTCCGGTAGGGGAAAGCGCTGGGGAATTGGAAAGAATGAATATTTCTTATTCGTCAGGTGCGGGGGGAGCATGTGTTTGGGAGGAGAAGCCTAGTGGCTGGCGGGGTCGGGGGGAGGCTCAGTGTTTGTGATATTAAATGTCAGGCAGAAACCTGAAAAGCCCAGCCACCCAGATGTTTTCTCCATATCCAGATGTCTGGCAGCACGCAGACCATGCCCCCCCCTCCCCGTCCCAGGAGGCGCTCGACATTTCGGCTTTGACCTCAGGTCTCTGGCGAGTGTGCGCTGCCAGGAGCTGCACACCCCTGGGGCTGCCCACCCCTGGGCTGGGAATCTTTTTCTCTAAATCTTTACACATGGATGACAGGAGTAACTAGGTCCAGATTTTTAAAAGCTGTCGAAGCAGTGATTTTAAAAGTTCAGTGCTTGGAATTAGCTTCCCCAGAATACACTATGCAAGCCAAAAAGGAGGGGGGAGAAATCCTTCAGCCAACACACACACAAACATATGTGACTCTCAAGCCACAGGGCTTAAAAACTCAAAACAAAACCAGCAAGTCTGGGAACAAGGACTGCGGCTGACACGGAGAAGAGAGGAGGCTCCCCCAGGGGCCCGCCTCCCCCAAATCAGAAGAACACGGAACAGCTTTGTTCTTCCTGACAAAGCCCCTCGCTTCCAAGGCACCGACATTGCCAACAAAGGCACAGGGTAGAACTAATTTACGCTCACACTCGGCTTGGAGGAGTCGTAAAGTACATCAGGAAACAGCCTTGCTGGGGAGCACACCTCCCCCCCACTGCGGCAGGGACCTCCCAGGCCTGGGGAGCTGCAGACAGGCAGGGTCCTGGCCTCCTGGTGGCCTGGCCATGCGCCCTGCGGCGGCCGCCACCTAGACCTGTGACATCACAGCTAATTGCCCCTGAAAATGAGCCAGGAACTGCCAGCCCCTCGGGGCCACAACCCTGAGACTGCACAGAGAGCCCGAGGAGGGGGACAAGTCCAATTAAAACCGAGCGTTCAGATGGCACAGGAACGGGGTGGCCGCCGAGGGGACAGCGTGTGGCAGAGGACAGGAGGAGGTACGTGGGGGCTTTGGGCTCTGTGCCCTCACTTCCTACAACAACCCCTATGTTTTACAGATGAGGAAATTGAGGCCAAGGTGACTGAATGGCCTGCCCAAGGTCACCAGGCTAATTAGCCGGACAGCCGGTGTTCGCGAGGAGAAAACACAGGTCTTGCTTTGCCCAGCTCTTCCCTGAATGTCCTCTAATTTAATCCTCACAACACCCTGTGAGGCAGAGATTACCATTAACCCTGGGGTCCAGAGGAGCCAACAGAGGCGCAGAGAGGTTAAGTCATTTGCCCAAGGTCGCACAGCTCATCATTAGCAGAACTTGGCCTGAACTTCTGAGTCACCTGACTCTGAATCCAATACTCTTTCTGCTGGGAGGGGGGAGGCAGTTGAAGTTGAACTGGGAGCAGTGAATCTGATTTAAATACACATTTAAAATGCTGGTGATCCCCACAGAACAGAAGGGAGTAAATCATTGCAAATTAATTTTTTTAAAGCCATTCCAGGCAGAAGGGCTGGATGGCCGGGTGGGTGGGTGGGGAGGCTGCTTTTATTCTGTCCCTGCCAGAGCCTGAATAAAGCAAGGAGCCGGTCTCTCTAGCCGTGTGTGGCAGCAGCTCAATCCCCTGAAGTGGGGCGGGGCAGAGGGGGATGTGATAAAAGCTTTGTCGGGCATCCGAGAGAGCATAATCTGCCACAGGAACGGTGCCAGGCGCACAGGTCTGATGGAGCCAGGGGAGGGAAAAATTCACTGTGTATGGAAGCCGCAAAAAATATAAAGAACTTGGCGCCTCTGCACTGGACTCATCTTTGCAGCTGGGAGCTGCAAGGGGCCGTGGCTCACCTAAGCAGCTGTTTGGGGCCCAGAGGCTGACCTGGGGCGGGGAGGTGCCACCCAAGGTCTTGCCCACCCAGCACTGGGGGAAGCAAGGAAATCACTGTGGCCCTGTCCCTGCTGACTACCACCTTCTCCCAGACTAGCGCTAGAAGGAAGCAGCTTCCACGAGCTAGGACAGAGGGATGGGGACAGGCCAGTCCCCAGGCCTCCCAGGGGACCCACCTTCCCCCCAGCGGGCAGCCTTGGCGCTGCCGTGGGCTGTGCACGCCAGGCTCTCCCCTCCCTGCCTCACTGCGCCTGCTGGTTTCTGCCATCAGCAAATGGGGTGTGGAGCCCAGGCCTCGGGCCAGGGAAGAGGAAAGAAAAGTTTCTGCCATCTGGACATCTGGCCAGGCTGCGCAGCTCCTGTTTTTCTGGGGAAATCCTACTCATCCTTAATTTGCTTTGCCTGCCACCCACCCAAAAGAGATCCAGGTCCTGCCATCATGGCTGTGACAACCACAATCGTCCATGCTCAGAGTGGGCCCCAGGCTGTGGGGAATCCATCAGGGTGGAGGTGTCAAGGTAGAGAGGGCTCCACTGGCCCCGGGCATGAGGAGCACTAACACCTCAGAGTCACTGTCACCCCTACAGAAAGGCCTTCTCTGACCACCTCCCCTCCCTCATGTCACTGTCCCCTTGCTGACTATGTGCTGTTTGTCACTAAATCCCTGCACTGGTCTGGAAGCCCTGTAAGGAAAGATACGGGGTCTGTCTTATTCCTTGCTGAGTTGTCCATGCCTGGTACACACTAGGTGTAGTTATTTGATGGCTCTTTCTTCATGAGAAGCATACACAACACATGCAAAGACCCTCCGGCGGGAGGTCTCACAGAGACTGGAGGGCGTGGGCGTAGGAACGGGGCAAAGAGCACAGAGAGTGATGGAAGGTGGGACTGAGCCTGAGATCCAGCCTAGACTTGCAGGTATCTCCCCACCTAGGAACGGGATCTCCCTCCGCCCTCCCCTTTGGCACAGTCTGAGCTAGCGGGTCTTCCTTCCCCATAGGAGAGGGGCCTGCCACATCAGACCTGGCCTCAAACCTCTGCCCAAGGAACAGCAGCCCTGGCTGGGGACAGAGCAGGTGGGCACCCGTATCCCCTGCCCGGCACCGTCTGTTACTACATTCCTGCCTCCATTCATTCATTCCCCGGCCCAGGGCTACAGGACCACCGGAAGCCACGGGAGCAGTGGCAAGTAGATGCAGGGCCCAGCCAGGGCCTCCCCGCACACCCTGAACCCCCCTGCACACCCCGCACCCCGTCCCTTCTGCACCCCGCCATGCTTGGCCCCATCCTCCTCACTCGGGCAGGGCGGAGGGAAAAAAGGAGCCTGAAGGCAGGCGGTAGTCCTGCCCTCTCTGATTTCCAGAGTGAGACTGATTCTAAGTCGGCCCCTCCGCCTCTCAGATTCCCCACAGGGAAGGTGAAGACACCTTGGGCGTACAGCCAGGCCTGCTGGTGGGAGCAGGTACTTGGTGCGCCGGTTCAAAAGACTCAAAAATGAGTTCCCTCTGGACTAGATTCACAGCCTCCCCAACTCCTCCCACCCGGGCTGCGGAGGCTGGCAGGAGGCACAAGAATTCCAGCAGCTGAATGTGGGGCATGGAGCCCCCCCACCGGCGGGGGTCGCCTCTGCCCGGGGGAGGTGGCTGCGGGTGACAGGTGGCGCAGCGCGCGCGTCCGGCCCCCTGCTCCCCACGAGCCGGCGGGACGCGCTCCGCAAACTTTCCGCGCCTGGGATCCGCGGCGTCTACACCAGCTGGGGTTCTAGGCGGCGCCTCCGCCACCTGCGCGGGTCTCCACCGCCTCGCCAGTCCCCAGGTCGCTGAGGGTGCCTCCATCCTAGCAGCGCGTCTCCGCAGGCGCCCCAGCCGCGAGTCCACCGGGGCTGCCAACCCTCGCCTTGGGCATCAGTCGTGACCACTGATGTCAGAGACGCCTCAGGCGCACCACTCGCGCTCGTCTACGCCGCCTCGGCAGCCCCCGGGTCACCGGCGATGCCCGTGCCCAGGGCCGCGTCTACGCCGCCCACCGCTCACGCGACCTTCCGGGAGCGACCCGGGACGCAGCCTCCGCTCAGCGAGGCGACGCGCGCGCCCTTCCCGGGGACCCCGCGGGGCGCAGCGCGCGGGCGGCTGCTTACCTCGTCCGTGCCCTCACGCCCCTGTCCTGCCGGAGTCTCTTTCACACATTTGGCAGTGTTGTCGCTGGAGAAAGGAAATGTTATAAATCCTCCTGCGCCACGTGGCTGGCCCCAGCCCCCTCTCTGCTTTTTTCCGCCTTTAGGACAATACTCGGCCCCCAGGCCGGCCGCGGGGCCCCGGG
>NW_004955413.1:27855523-27859695 GCF_000276665.1 Chinchilla lanigera
TGGCCTGCGACTGAGCCTTCTGTTCCAGCTCATGATTGGTCTGCCGGCCGGCGATGCTGACACTTGATTGGCTGAGAGGAAGAAGGGCTTCGATCTCGCTGGTAGTGGTTTGCAAATTTTGTTCTTTGCCTTTTCTTTCTGGCGGCGGCTGCTGCTCCTGGGGTCCCTCCTGAACTCTGCAGCCTTTTCATCTCTGCTCCGGTCGTCCCCATTATAACACTTACCCCGGGTGCTAACTGCGTTTCTTTGTTCTCTACCAAATAACACCTTGAGGCCGAGGGTGTAGCTCACCGGCACAAGTGACTGCCTAGCAAGCGCAAGGTCCTGAGTTCTATTCCCGATACCAAACAAACGAACAAACCAACCAAATAGCACCTTGAGGTTGAGACCACGGGTTTGTACGGCTAACTACCCTCAGAACCTGAGATGTAGTAGGTGCTCGAAAACTGTTTGTTGATTGAATGAGTGGTGAACTTGCGTATGGGTTTTTCCAGCTCTCTTTAATGCTGCAACGTTCTTGGGAAACCACGGTTGGAGGTGCAGTCCCCTGGGAGTGACCCGGGGAGCTGCCAACGCCTCTGGCCTTGGGTCCCTACACAGTCACCCCCAGAGGGCTGTCTGAGCCTGTAACTCGTGTATCAAAGGAATGCTGGTTAGAACAGAAAATGGGCTACACTAGCACTGCTTGGCAGTGAGCTGGTCCCTGCCTCCATGCTAAAATCCTGCTAGCCCTGGGGCTCCTTCCTCCCTGGGGAACCTCCCTCAAATCACAAAGGAAGTCAGAAGCGCGCTCCTGCACCCAGCCTCAGTTGCTGATCCCTGACAGTTTGGCCAGGTGCCCGGGGGAAGGGAGCCTCAGGGCGATCGAGGGGGAAACTGGCCGCTGTTCTTCCGTGGGGGCGTCCTTGGGAGTCCCCCGAGCAGACTCTTCGGATTGAGGGGTGGTGTGGCACGCGGGATGGGGAGAGGGCTTCCACTGACAAAGGAAGGTGTGGGAGCTCCTGCTGGGGTTGGGCTGGGGAAGGTTAATTGACCAGAAAAATACTGTCTGAGATCCTGTCTCCCATCCAGTGGGCAGCCAGAGGGAGGCAAGCGGCGAGGAGCTGGCTTTGTGGCTGGGGAAGACACCCCCGCCCCTCGTCTGTGACTCCTCATGGTCCTCTTACAAGGACCGCAGGTGTTCAATTTAGACTCCACCCTCATGCACTGTGATCTCACCTTAAATGGATTCGGTCTGCAAAGACCTCATTTCCAAATCGGGTTCCAATGGCAGGTACCACTGTTAGGACTATGGAAATGTATCTTTCCACCCACAACAAGGCCAAGTGAGGCAAGAACACTGGGATCCCGGGATAGTAAGAGCGGCAGCAGGGGGTGGGGGATGGGAGCCGCAAACCCCTTCCTGGCTTCCTGCTGCCCTCCTGGGCTCACCTCCAGGCCACCCTGGATCCTGGCACCTGGCAGCCGTCTGAACAGAGCCAAGAGGGAAGCCGGCCTCTGCATACCAGCCCTCCTCAGCCTGGCTTTCCTAGTGACCCTGCCCAGCATGGTGCCCTCAGGAGAGCCCTGCCTGCCTATCCCCCTCCCCGGGCCTGGCAGGTCCCCACCCCCACTTCATCCCAAGATGGACAAGGACAATAAAAGCTATTTCACAAGCAGCTGGTGATTAATCGCCAAGTTAATTAAAGAGGCAGTAATTGCACTCCAATTTCAGAGGTAGGATCGGTGTCTCGGCCAGGAGTGGGTGGTCAGCTTAGGTCTCCCTGACAAGATGGGGCTGGAGGACCAAAAGGATTTTAAAAGACGGCAAGAAAAAAACCAAATAGCATTTTTAAGAAGTGGATGCTTCCATCATAGCCGCAATGCTTTATTGGACAGAGTTAGGTGGTGGCTTAGATGTTTCAGCACGCCTCTCTCTTTGTCCGTGTCTTTGAAAGATTTCATTAGCATCAGTGACCAGAAAATGACAAGGGAGAGATTAAGTATTCCTAAACTCGAGTTTGGGATTTACGAATGGCCTCAAATATCAGTGTGCCTCACTTTCCACAATGGAGAGGCCCTTAAAATTATGTGTAAATCGAATCCCGTTTGCCCACCCGGTCCATCTTAAGGCTGCCGACGCTCTATCTTCATTTCTGATTGATTTTCCCTGGCAGAGGTGCCAAATTCTTTGCTTTAAGTGTCAGGCTCTCTCTGTCAAGTAGTTAATGACCTATAAAGCACTTAAAACGTACTGGAGGAGATGCTATTTGGAGGCGCCCTGCTGTGTATTCTCTCCTATTGTCAGTAATCACCCCTCATTTATTTGCTCTTATTGGTTTGGAATTTGCTATTGGTTTCCCCGAAAGCTGAGCCCAGTGAGGGAGGATGCAATTCCAGGGGGTCCTGATGGGTTTTAGGGGTGATATTTGGGGCCGGGTGGCAGCAGGTGTGACCTCTTCTCTTCAGAGCCCTTCAGTTTGGGTGCCCTGGTCAGCTCTGGGCCACACACTTCCTGGCTTGGCCTCTGGCCAGCTGAGTGACCTCAAGTATTCACTGCCCCTCTGCAAGCCTCAGTTTCCTTTTCGGTGACGCCCCAGGGCTGGTGCCTACCTGTGGACGACTGTTGGTGATGCCGGTCTGGCGGGGGCCTTGCTGGGAGCAAGAGAAGAGGCCCGAGGTCAGCATGAGGATGAAGGCTATGGCACGGGCCAGCTCCAAAGTCAGAGCTGGGAAGAAGCAACCCCAAAGAGCAGAGCTGGGTGCGCCAGCGCCCGGGGGCTGAGGAGCGCTTCCCGGGGAGGGCGGGAGAGGCTCCCCCGGATGGGAAGTCCCATCAGTGCGCCGTGGCTGCTGTAACCAATTACTACGGACGTGGTGACTTCAAACAACACCATTTATTATTCTCTTGCAGCTCTGGAGGCTGGAAATCCAAAACAGTTTCAATATGCAGAGATGGAGGTGTGCACAGAGCCCCATTCTGCGGCTGTGAAGAGACAAGTCTCACTCCTTTCCAGCTTCTGGAGCTACCCGGACTACGGCCCCTTCATCTTCAAACCCAGCAGCGTAGCATCTTCAAACCTCATTCTCGGCTTCTGTCGCCACGTGGCCTTCTGCCTGTAATCTCCCTCTGCGTGCTTCTTCTAAGAACATTTGTGACTCTAATAATCCAGGATAATCGCCCCATCTCAAGAGTCTTAGTCACATCTGCAAGTCTTTGCTGTATCAGGGAACAGTCCCAGGTTCCAAGGATTAGGAGGTGGACATCTTGCGGGGGGGCAGAAAGGCCACCGAGCAAAGTGGTTTAGAGCAGGTGTTCTAAAGCCACTGCTAGGGCTGGAATCCACCAACTACATGGCTGTGGGCAAATGGCTACTTTTCCCTGAGCCTCAGTTTTTTCATCTGTAAAATGGGATCAATACTTGTCTCCAAATACGAATTCAGTAGGTGTTTAATTAGCAGACAGGGAGCTTCCTGAGTCAGAGCCTACAGTTTGAGAGAGGCCCCAGGAGGACCCTTGTATAGGAAAGAAAGAGGAAAGAGGAGAGGGAACGGGGCAGGCAAGGCTGGAGACCAGGGAAGCACTGGGCCAGGTCCCAGGGACGTGGGTGTGCTCGTGTGTATTTCAACAGGATATTGTTTGGGGTCTGTGTCATTTTATTGAACCTGAATCCACATTTCATAAAATCCACCCTCTGAAAGTGTACAATTCAGTGATTTTCAGCATGGTCACGGCGTTGTACCACCATCACCACTCCCTAATTCCAGGACATTTTCTTTATCCCATGAAGAACCCCATCCTCTTCAGGAGTCCCCAAAAGCAGGGCAGTGTAGGAGGGAGCACCTGAAAGTCTGTTGGTCTTCACCCAGGAAGAAGCTGGGGCCCCCTGAAATTGGGGTTGGGGAATAACGCAGGCCAGGCCAGGAGTTTTCCTCCTCAGCTATGCCCGCCCACCCCGCACCACGGAGGGAAGTGTCGTCGGGCTTACTTTGCACCACAAGAACCAGTTTTATGGGCCGGGGAGATAGCTCAGTGGCACAGCGCTGCCGGAGTTCGATTCCGGTACCAAATTTCTGGGTCCAGACACTTGTTTGCAGAATGTGTGGCCCTTACTGGGACTTAGCTGTGCCCCCTGGTCCTGACGGTGGATAGTATCTCCTTGGCTCTCCATCCCCATCCCCCTATCCCCCCA
>NW_004955413.1:27859795-27897021 GCF_000276665.1 Chinchilla lanigera
GGGCCTCACCTATTGGAAGCTGGGGCGGGCACCGGCGGGGAGCGAGCCGCACTGGAGGCTTCTGACTCAGCAGCCCGGAGCCTTCCCCCTAGATCCAGCCACTCTGGAGGGGCTTCTCCAGTGCTCCCCCTCTGTCCCTGGCTGGACTGAGTCCTGCTGGTTCCGTGGAGGGTGTCAGCACCCCACAGATCAGGGGTGCCTGGCCTTGCAGCTGAGACAGGAGGGGCAGCCATCTGGTGAGGCGAGAGGTTGCGGTTAGAACATCGCTAAGCCCGCTGAGGCGTCCCTTGGCAGTGACAGGGGCTTCTGGGATCAATTAGCAGAGTCACCCCAACCGAGCTGGAGCTCACCGCCCCTGTAGGCGTGTCGCCGTCACGGAGCCTCTCCACGGCCCGGGCAGGCGGGGCTGGGGGCGGGGCTGCTGGCCTTTCCTTCTCTTTTCCCTGGCCGCCGCCAGGCAGTCAGTTGCATCCAGAACCCAACTCCTCCCGCCTCCCCTCTTGTGGTGGACGCAGCCGCAGGCCAGCCTCAGTGTTCACACGAGTAAAATGGGTCACATGCTCTTTAGAGATCATTTCCTGCAAAGTGAAAAGAAGAAAATTGCTCTCCCTTTTCAGCAAGAACAGGCACTGAAGCTGCCCACAAAGGAAAGGACTCATTTATTCTTCAAACAAATGGCTCTTGAGCTCCGAAGATGAGCCAGGCACAGACAAAGAGAGACAAAGAGGAGGCTCGCTGTGCTGGGGGAGCGGAGATGGAGGTCTGTGAGCCGACTGCACGTGAGGCGAGGAAAGGAAGACACAAGCCTCGCTGGGGGACAAGGGCATCAGGAGGGCTTCATGGGGGTGGTGGCCTTTGAGTGGAAATCTTCAGACAAACAACAGGATGAAGGGTCTGGGAAGGAGCACAGGTTCGGAGAGGGAGGGTCAGGCACCCTGGGAGCAGCAGCCGTGGGTGGGACTTGGGGTGACTTTGAGCCCGTGAGAGCTGCTCAGGAAGGAGCTGGTGCCCTGGCAGGTACTGAGCTGGGCTAATATTGTGGAGAGAAAGGGTGGTGGGAGCGGGAGCAGGGATAAGGGTCAAGCCTCCAGCCACAGTGGGGTTTCAGGGGGTGGGACAGAGAGGCCCAACATCGTCCTGGGGCACGTGGATGTCCAGTTTTCCATTCACCATTTGTTGAAAAGATTGTTCTTTCCCCATTGAATGATCCTTTTCCCCCCAGTGCTGGGGAGGGCCTTTGCGCTGAGCTACATCCCCAGCCCTTTTTATTTTAATTTTCAGAGGCAGTGTCTTGCTAAGTCACTAAGTTTCAGAGGCAGGGCTTGAACTTGCAATCTCCTGCCTCAGCCTCCCAGAGGGCTAGGATTACAGATGTTGCACCACGACGCCTGATTCACTGAATAATCTTAGCATTGAATTGACCATAACCGTGGGGCACTGCAGGCTCTCAAGAGGGAAGAGACAGTCAGATGTGTGCTATCGGAGGACAGATGGGTGCGGAGACGGGGAAGGATGGGGAGGTGGACGGCTGGGGGGGGCTGTGATTCGGGGCTTGGTGGGGGAAGAGGAGGACTTAGGGAGAGAAGCAGCCCCTGCATCAGCCCAGGGACAGGGCTGTGCTTGAACCAAGGTCAGGAGGTCAGCTAGCATCTGGCCCACAGGCCACAGGGTGCCACTTAGGGAACGAGCTTGGGGGAGGCAGAGATAAGCAAGTGGTCCTCCCTGCCTCCTCCAGGTCCACAAGTGGTAAAAATAAAACCCACTCCAGACACAGCCACTTGCAAAGTAAGTTTCCAGGTACTGTGAGGCTTGTAAAAGCAGAACAATGCCAATTACAGCAGCATTATCCCGGATTATAAAGCTTCTAAGTGGCGGCTCACACCTCCAGGCATGCTGTGCCTGGGAATTTCCAGGGGAGACTCAGGATCCAAACATCCAGGTTGCCAGGATCAGGGCTTGCAGCCCTGGCCTGTGGACCAGCAGGCAGAAGCAACTCCACATCCTCCACTGAGCTGCCTCCATAAACCACCAGGAGGATGCTTTGAAGGAAATTTGTCCTTCAGGGGCTTCCCCACTGCTGGGAACACCAGGTCCCCAGTGGCTTTTTCTGCTCTGTGCCCTGAGGTTTGGCGCTTTCCAGGCCCTTCTTGTCCTTTCCCCAGAAGGAAGTTTTGGAGACACGTCTATGCTGGGAGGCTTGTGCCAGGACCTTCCCTGCAGCACCTGTGTGAGACCAAAAAAATCATCAGCCCCTAGGGGGACCGTGGGGAAGGTCTGATTGAATTAAGATCCATGGTCCTTGCATCCTCTGCTGTAATTAGAATCTGGCAGGCCCTCCAGGCTGGCTGGGGCAGGTCCATACCACGTGGGGCTGTGTGAACAAAGCCAGGGGACACGACCTCGCAGGGTGACTCCGCTGTGAGGAGCGCTTCAGAACTCCACAGGGACTCCACGCACACACCTCTATTTTGTATGTTCACATTTACATACACAGATGCAATAAAAACCAGGGGAGGAAACTTCTCCAGGCGACCCAACCGTTACCTGTGGGGAGGGAACTGGGATGGAGACCCAGTGGTGACAGGTGCACCTCAGGGACTTTCACCTTGCTGTAGTTTAAATGTCTTAGGACCGCAGCACGTGCCTGCGTCCCCTGCTTAGTTATGCATGCAAAACCCACGCTCATGCAAAGGGCAGCCCCCTCAAGGACCCTCCCAGCTCTTTTGGCGTCTCCCAGGACAATTCCGGGTCCGGTACCCTCCCCTGACCCACGCTCGGCCAAGGCCCCGAGGCCATGGCTGTGACCACAGCTCAAGGGAGGAGTGAGGAAGGAAGGTGGATCAGAGTCTTGTGCAGGTGTCCCCAAGGCTGGAATCTGGATTCAGGGCTGGCCATGGCCCTCAGGTGGGTAAAGGACCCTCCACGGGGTTTGGAAGGGACAGAGAGAAGCCACTTATCGGGCTGCGCTGAAGCAATACCCACCTCTCCTGGAAGAGCTGTCTGCCAAGAAAACTATTGAACTACATAAAAATCCATCCCTGAAATCCCAGAGGTATCCTTAGAGTGGAGCGTGGCCTTTAAATTAGATGGGAGGGGGGAGGCAGGTTTTTCTTGTAACTTGATTTCAGGTTAGCTGAGGGCTGGTGGCCAAAGAGAGGTGGCTGCCCCTGGCTGAGGCTACCCACTAAGGTCCTGCCTTATTGGCTGGAAAGGAAACCCCAGCCCCACCGAGGATCGGAGGTGCCAGGCACATGTTCCCATGGAAACTTAGCTGCACAGAATCCTCTGGAAATTTTCCCAAGGAGGGGCCACCGCTCCTCCCTTCCCTTTTAGGTTGGGGCGTGAAGGAAAGGGAGGGTTGGAAGTTGAGACTGGCTGGAGGGGCCCATCGGATTCCAGCATTTGCGGCCCCTGGGACAGGCCAGTCGGGAGCCTGAGGGTGGCAGAAGTCATGGGAACGTTTCCGATGTCGTGAGGCTCCGGGAAGCTGGTGGGGGACAAGGCCTTGGAGGAATCTCTGGAGGGACAGCAGGTGAGGCCAGGAGACCCGGCAGGAAACCCCACCGGGCAAGCCTGGAGAAACAAGACCTGGAGACACCCAGCTGCCTTTGCATGTGGGGCCCTGGGACAAAGTCCTGCAGGGGCTTCCTCTGTGTCCTAAGTGTGGGTTCCACCTTGTGAGGATCACATCCGTCCTTCCTTGAAGATCTAACGCGCCACCAGCCCCTTCAAGATCCCCTCCCAGCTCTTCTGGCGTCTCCCAGGGCCATTCCAGGTCCGGCACGCCTCCCCTCCACCCTGTCCCGGAGCAGGCCGGGCACCCCGCTCCTGAAGTTCCCTGTCCTTCACTTAGCCGAGTCCCTCCCCACTCCCCCTGCAGCCCGCTTGTCTGAAGGTTGGTCTCGGGGAGCCGCCCACCCGCTGCAGCCTGCCTGTGCTAGGGAGTCCCCCATCTGTCCTCCGGAGCGGTCCTGACTGTCACACAAGCCGGCGCGGGTGGCAGTGAGTTGCTCCAGCCCACACTGCTGCTGCAAAGTGAAGCCGGGATCCAAGAGAGGCCACTTTGCTCCAAGGAGCTCAGTTCACAGCCCTCTCTGTCCCCTCTTCCTCCCCAGCTGCCGCCTGCACCCTCCCACCTCTGCAAGCTTTTGATGCTGGGGGATGGGGGGCCCATGCTCAGTCTTCTTTGCCACTCTCTGGGCCCTCAGTATCTGGGTGCTCCCAGCCTTGCCTTGCAGCAAGCTCAGCCACCCAGCTGGCACTGTCTATGTCCGCCAGAGGGTGACTGGTCAGTCCCTGAGAGCTTCTGTGGCCCAGGGAGAAGTGAGGTTTTATTCCAAACGAAGCAGGAGCCCCAGAAGAGCAGAGGAGAGATGGGTTTCCAGGGAGGTGTTATCGGCCTGAGTCCCCTTTGGCTGCTTTATGAGGAAGAGAATGGGGGCTAAGTGTAGCGGCGCACGTCTGTAATCCTAGCATTCGGGAGGCTGAGGCAGGAGGATCGTTGCAAGTTTGAGACCAGCCTGGGCTACAAAGTGAGCTCAAGGCCAGCCTGAACTGCATAGAAAGACCTTGTCTCAAAAAGAAAAAAAGGGGGCTGGGGATTTAGCTCAGCAGCAAAGCGCCTTGCCTGGCAAGCGCAAGGTCATGAGTTCGGTTCCCGGTACCAGAGAAACCCCCCCCCAAAAAAAAAAGAAAAAGGAAGAGACTGGGGACAGGGCAGCTGCTGGGGGGCCAGGGTAGGCAGGAAAGTCTCCAGCCAACACCGCTCACTTCCCTGGAAAGGGCTAGGAAAGCCAGAGTTCCTGCCAGAAAGCCTAAAGGCTGAGGGCTGAGTGGTCCAGAAGGTGGGGAAACGGGTTTGGGTGGGAGCTCCCGTGTCTCGCGGGTTTGGTGCTTGACAGCCCTGGCTCCTAGCTCTGGCTGCTGAATTGGGAGTCTGCATGAAGCACCCCATTCCCACCAAGCAGGCCTGGCACTGATGAAGCTCAACCCACAGGAGCCCTCCCTCCTGCATGTTCACAGGCCAGGGGCAAGGACCAAGCTGGGAGGCCATGGCTGTCCGGAAGGCCTGGTGCCACCCTAGCAGACTGCCCCAGGGACTTCCAGAGGTCAGTCTGTGCCCATCCCTACCCCAGCATTCCTTCCTAATCCTGCAGAAGGTGCTGCCCAAGCTGGGCATGGTGGTACACACTGTAATCCCAGCATTCGGGAGGCTGAGGCAGGAGCATTGCCGTGAGTTCAAGGCCAGCCTCAATTACATAGAGACCCTATCTTAAAAATCTAAAAAAAAAAAAAAAAAATTTAAAAAATGATGCTGCCTGGGGGTGGTGGTTCAGTGCTGCTTGGGGCTTGGGTGGGGATTAGGTTCCCCCCTCCCTGAGCACATTTGGGGTTTAATATGAGGGCACCCCGGGGACCTGTGGAGCAGCTAGGAGGTGGGGAGGGAGGACTGAGTGGGAAGGCTGAGGCAGGGTGGGGCAGAAAGGGAAGGCCTGGTAGCCAGGGTGACAGGGACGCTGAGCCCCTGGGTGATGCACCCCGAGGAGTCACCTGATACTTGGGAAGCACAAGGCTCAGGGCCAGGCATCGGGGACCCCTCTAGCCACCCCCCGCCTAAGTGTCCTAACACAGAGACCCTGCACCAGCACGGGAAAGAGAGCACCTCGAGGCAGCTCTGGTGGCCGCCGGGCCGCTTCTGGCCTCCACCCCAGCGTCAGGAGCTGGAGCCAAAGGCAGGTGAGGTCTGAGGAGGAGGGGACCAGAAGCAGCACAGATGGTGGGGCCAGGAGTGGCCGGACGAAGGGGGCTTTGGGGGGCTGGGCCCTGAGGTGAGCAGGCCTGAGGAGCAGAGGGTGACAGGTGGGTGGCACAGCGACTGCGGAGGGCCAGCCCGATGGGCAGCACCCTGAGGCTCCTTATTAGGGGAGAGGAGACATTCACTAAGTGCCTGTGTGGCAGCAGCCGCCCCACGCCCCCACCCCAAATATGCCCGGACACTCTTTCTCGCCAGTAAACACTGACCCGGGTGCCCCGGACCCCAGCTCAGTCTTACTTGCTATGTCCTGGGCCTCGGGACCATCCCCAGCCCAGTCCAGCCTGGGTGCAGTTCAGCATCCCACCCATCGCCCCCACCCCAGCCTCCTGCTTCGCGGGGCGTGGCCACCCAGCCTTTGGACCAGTCGGGCAGGTGGGGTCCACGCAGTGTGGCTCATCCGTCCTCAGGGCTGTCCCAGCGCAGACAGGATCCTTGCTGTGTCCTGGGGTTCACAGTGCCCACAGACCGGGATGCAGTCTGGCGCTTGGGCTGGGGTGCAGAGTGGGGGAGTAGGGCAGCCCAAGGTAGGGGGCCCTGCATGTGACACTGAGGGGTGCAGCGTCTCCGGAGGCCTGGCTCCTGGTTCAGATCGAGTCCTTGGTGAGAGGGGGTGCTCTGGGCCTCCGGTGCTGGTTAAGGCTGATGGCTGGAGAACTCGTCCTAGAGATTTTCATAGACCAGGTGAACCTCGCTGTCATCCTCGAACCCTTTCTCCTGGGAAAGAAAGAGGGAAAGGGAGAATTGGGGAGGGGGAGAGGAGGAGGAAGAAGAGGAAGAGAAGAAAGGAGTGGGAGGAAGAAGAGGAGGAAGAGGGGCAGGAGAGAGAAGAGAAAGCAAGAAAGCAAGAAAGGAGGGAGGGAAAACATTAGGTAGGAAGAGAATGGACCTGCGCTAACTTCATTTGCGTCTGAGGCAGACAGACCACTTCCCGTGCAGCTTCTGCAGGGAGCCTGCCTCTGCCCAAGCCCCAATGCCCAGCCTCTCCTCCAGCCCATGCCAGCCTCCCCTTTCCCGTGCTCTGTGCTTGGCCTGGGGTGTGCCCCCTCCGCACCCTGGTCCCCTAATTGGCTTCTGCTCACCCTGCAGGACCCATCTTGGGTCCCAGGGAGCCCTGCCTGCCCACAGCGCTGCCCTGGACCCTCCTGGAGTGCAGCCCTTGCACCAGAGCTATGAACATCTCTGTGTGCTTGGGCTTCACACCCTTTGCATGCAGACCAAGGCTCCCAGAAGACAGAGCCTGCCTCGCTGTCCCGTCCACAACCAGGAGGCCTGGCCCAGGGCGGCTGCTGCCCGGGGTGTCCCAGACATGCTCGGGGTGCCAAGGTGAAAGGCCGTCATTCAGTCAGGATGCTGAGAATAGGAGACCCAGTGGAACTCCCAGACTGGGCTGGGGGGTGGGCACCAGGCCCTGGGTTCCCCACCCGTCAGGGCTTAACACCACTTTGCTCTGTGGGGTTCAAAGCTCTGGCGTGGATGTTGCTCTTCTGCATTCTGGGTGCAGGTATTACAAACACACATCACTCATCCACCTTACTGAGGAGCAAACCGAGGTTTGAGAGAGAACCAGAGTGTAGACAACAGGCCTCGGGCCCTGGCACGATGGTGTCGGAGGCCTAACCAGGCCATTCTAGTGGGCACCAGCTTGGACGTCAGCTCCCACTTTCTCCAGCACCAGCCGGACTGGCCAGTGTAGACCCTGTCGGTGCCCGCCAGTGGGAGCTGTAATTGCCACACACGTGGGTGCCTGCTGGTTGCCCCAACAGGCTGTCCTTGCATCCAACTGTGAGGCGGGGGCTGTCTTGGTGCCCCAGTTTACAGACCAGGAGCCAGGCCGGTGTTCCCAGGCCCTGCGTACCTGGGAGTGAGGGCTCCGGGCGGGGGACGGGCTGGCTACCTCGCTTTCAATGTAGGCGTAGACTTCGGTCTCCCGGCGCTGCAGGGCCTGCGGGAGAGAGCAAGCCCAGGCCAGGGCAGGTCATGGAGGGTCCGCCGCCTCCCTGCCTGTCCCACCAATGCCTGGTACCCACAGTCACTGCTGCCATCCACCCTCGCTCCCAGTTCCAAGCTGCAGCCCCTGCGAGGGTCCTGCCTGCTCACCCACACTCTCTAGGACCCTCCCCGCCAGCTGTCCTGGGCTCACAAGGACCTAGGCACCCGTTGGAGTTACCTCCTGCCCATCAAACCTGTGCCCTGCTGGGGGGCTCTGCAGTCCAGCCCTGGCTCTCAGGGTACCCCTTTCCCACCACGCCTGATATTTCCCTGCCTGGGCGCCGCTCATCCCCGGATACTCCTCCAGGGAATTCAAGTGATCACGGCCCCACACAGCCTGGGCTTCTTGCCATGGAAGCCCTGGTGAACAACGAGCTCTGCCTGAGCTGGGGGCCTCACATCAAAGCACGTTCCCCCATATTGTCCCCCTGGACTGGGAGCCTCCCGGGGGCAGGGTCTGTGCCTTGTTAGTCTCTGGGTTCCCCAGCCAACAGCTGGTATTGGCACAGTGAGGGGGCACCAGATACACCATAGAGAGGAGACACCTCCCTTACTTGTGTGTGTCCTAGGGCCACGCTGAAGAGCCCCGACAGGAGTAGAAAGAACCAGGGCTCTGAAGTCACGCAAGACTAGGTTCCACTCTTGGCTATGATACCTGCCAGCCATGACAACCCCTTAATGTCTCCACAGCTCAGTTTTCCCAACTATACAGTGGGAACAATCATATGTATTTTGCAGGCTTAATGCAGATTAAAGGAGATACTGAACATAAAGGGTCCTGCGCAGAGTTAGGCAAACAGAAGGTGCTTAATAAGCAGCTTCTGAATGATCATCAAAGGAGACAAAATGCTGCATCTTCCTCTTGCAGCTCCAGCCTGGATTCACCCTCCAACCCCACTGGGGTCCAGAGTAAAACCAACCAACAGCCTAAGCAAGAGGCAGAAGCCTTCCCTTCCCATGTATGTGTCATATGGATGCCGGCTTGTTGCCAAGGAGGCGGTTTCCCTGGCAACAGTCAAGCAGGGGTTGCCAAGGCAGGCTGGAGAGACAGGTGGTGCTCAGAGGCAGGAGGAGGGTGGGGAGCAGGAGGAGAGGAGAGAAGGAGGCGCTGCAAGGCAGCCGGGCATGAAAACCCCGTGTAATAAACCATTTGGCATGTGGGAGACCCTCACTTCAAGGGCATCAGACACAGGGGTGATGGGGCTCCCCTGGGGTCCTGCTCAAGAGGTCTCTGAGCCAGCAAGAAGTGGGTGTTGGCGGAGGGGCTTCCAATCAGTGCTCTCCCCATGGAGGAGCTGCATTTCTAGGGGAAGGAAACTTGCAAGCCTTTCTCCACCTGTGCAGGTCTTTGTGCCCGCCCAGAGCACTAGCTGCCTTGGCGCAAGGATGCACAGGCCATGCGCCTCAGCCACCCTGTCAGCCCACCTCCTGTCCACCCAGGCCTGGACCCCTCTGTGATCTCACAGATCTGACAGCTGCGCTGAGCTGGACGTTTCTGGTCACGGCCCCCTTCCCTCATCTCATCTGGAAGACTGACCTGGGGTCCCATGGGTGGCTCCCCCTGCCCCATGCCCAGGGCACCTGGGCTAACAGAGGCAGACAGAGCCAGACACCGGGAGGGCGGGTGGATGCTTGCACAGTGACTGGGCAGGAGCAGCTGTGGGGCTGAGGACAGGACAGGCCACAGAGACAGCACCGCTTAGCAGCTGCGGCATGAAGCCTTTGACAAGTCCTGACCTGCGGGCTGCATTTGCATTCAGAGTGTGACCCACAGCAGCAGGACACGGCCTCATCCCAGCCTTCCCTGGCTGGGCCTGCTGGAAGAGACTGCTGGCTTCTCAGGGTTGCAGCAACCGGGCTCGCTGGGCTCTGCCCTGGCTGTCCAAGCTGGGCTACGCTACCCCAAGGCTGTGCTGCTCCCAGCTAGGGCTGCCCTGGGCTGCGCTGAGCTCTGCGTGGCAGTGGTGCTTGAGACCCAGGTCCTGCAAGCACTCTCGCCTGCTGCTGGCCCATGGATAACCGCGCTGACCCAATTGGTCATCGGCCTGGCAAGGGCATGAAGGCAGGGCCTAGACCATCCTCCAAGGGGGCTAAGGGCTGTGCAAAGTCACTACCTGGGCCTGGACCTCATCTGAGGGTCCTGGCATGGGGGCCAGGGGGAGATCTGGGGTGCTGTTCAGAAAGGAGCAGTGCTCAGTGTAGAGGAGCACCCGGCTCTAGGTCAACACTGCGTCACTGCTCTGTGTTGGAGAGGTCTCTCCACCTGCTGCAAGGAGTGACAGCAAGAATGGGGCACAGGACCAGGACGAGGCAGGGAGCAGGCTCAGCACACTGGTGAGAACTGCAAACCACAGCCCTGGCACCCCACATTTGCCACCAGGGTCCGCTGGGCCCCGCATGGGGCCCCAAGGAGCCCAGGTCACCCTGGAAAGTAAGGACAGTGCTGGCCCCCGGAGGGTGCGGGTGGGAGGGGGCAAGAGATGGACAACAATCACCTAAGACAAAGGTGGCCATGAGGGCCGTGGAGAGACCGGGGAAGGGTGACAGGAGGTTGGGTGAGAGGATGGCATGGCTGTCATCCGAAAAAGAAGGGCCTGTCTGAGGGCAGGAAGAGCTTCCCGGGCAGGGGAACCACTGCAGCAGGACGGCGGTGGGCATCCTTGGTGGTGGGCTCCCTGGTGTGCTCAGGAAGCAGCACATGTGACAGCGACAGCCAGAGGCTGTGACTCTGGGGGCGCTGGGAGCTCCCAAAGGGACCTGAGAATCACTTCAGACCTAGCTGCAGGGATGGGAATGAGCCAAGGGTCCCCAGTGGGGCTCCGACACCCCTCACACCTGTGACTTGGGTGTCCCGGGGCCCCTCAAGCCCTCCTGCCCTCCTCCCCTGGGGGCAGACCTGAGTCGCAGCCATTCTTTTTCCAGGGGCCCCCTGCTTTCTCCCCACCTTCTCTAAGGGGGTCGCAGCCGCTCTAGTCCCTCGTGGCCCCAGGAGGCCCTCGCCACTCCACCGCGGCGGAGCAGAGGGACATGATGGGCTGCTCTGGCTGCTGACTGGCGCCCACTGCGGAGGGCGGGGGCAGCCTCCCAGGCAAGAGGCTGACGGGGGCACAGGGGAGCCGGATGCTGGCTCTGTTCCGGAGCAACGCTTGCTGATGGGTCAGACCTGGGCGATGATGGAAAGAAACAAGGAAAGGACAGGCTCGAAATGTGCAGCCTGAGCCCTGGAGCCATGGTTGTTTACCGCGAGAGCAGCTGTGGGAAGAGGTGTTCAGCGGGCAAGAGCTGGACAGAAGCCAGGGGCGTCCCAGTGGAAGCGCTGCCCAGGGACTTCTGCACTGCAGACGGAAACTTGGGGGTGGTCCAGGATGTGGGTGACGTGGAGAACCCTGAGGTCCAATAGGATCACCCCAGAGGAGCATGCAGATAGAGAGAGGGGTTCCCTAGGCTTGGCTCCGCCGGTCCAGGGGTGACTCCAGTGTTTAGAGGTCCGGGTCCTACAGCTCTTGAGGAGTAAACCAAGAATGGGGATGGAGCGGGGCGGCAGCTAGTCAGGTGGGGGTGGTAACGAGGAGGAAGGTTGCTGGGGTGCTGGATGCTGCTGAGTCATCCAGGACAGTGAGGACAGAGAACGCCCGCCCTTTGGATTTAATGCCGCTGCCATGGGTGACCCTGCTAGGGAGGAGGGGCTGCAGGCCTTACCCAGGAAGGGGAGGGAGAAACACACTGAAAGCAGGCGTTTGGATGCTCTTGGAAGAGTTTTGTCAGCGGGAATCGTGAAGGAAGAGAAGGCAGTTGGAGGGGGTGAGGGTGCCTCAAAAGATGAGAAATTTAAGGAGCCAGGAATGGTGGCCGCACCTGTAATCCCAGTATTCTGGGAGGCTGAGGCAGGAGGATCGTTGTGAGTTCGAGACCAGCCTGGGCTGCAAAGTGAGCTCAAGGCCAGCCTGAACTGTATAGTGAGACCCTGCCTCAAAAAGACAAAAATAAATAAATAAATAAAAAATAAAAGGAGACATACACAAACCTGCAATCATACAGGCAGGTAACTCACTTCTCTTAACAACTGATAAAACAGACAAGAAACAATCATGATCAATAAGGATATGGACTATTTTTAAAATGTAAGCAACTTTTTTTGTGTGCAATACTGGAGATTAAACCTATGGCATTTCCACTGAGCTGCCTACCAGTCTTTTTGTTTTATTTATTTTTACTCTGAGACAAGGTTTCATAGAGTTGCCCAACATGGGCTTGAACTTGTGATCCTCCTGCCTCTGCCTCCCAGAACATTAGAATTACAGATATGTGCCACCACACCCCACTGTGATCAATATACTTGAGCTACTGACGTATGGAACACACAATACAAGTTTGTTTCAAGTGCACAAGAATAAAAACTGAGCCACAAAGCAAATCTCAAACTACTTAAAAGTATTAAAATCTGGAGATTATATATATATATATTTTTTTTTCATGACAGAAGTAACCAGAAATAAAAAAAAGATGATAACTAGAAAACAATTAAAACTTCAAAAATTAAGCAAAACATTTTAAATAACCAATGGGACAAGAAAGAATCCTCCATGGAAATTTAGACTAAAAGATAATGAAAATATAACATATCAAAATCATAGAGGGCTGAAGGTATAGCTCAGGGGTAGAGCACTTGCCTAGCACGTGAAGCCCTGGGTTTGATCCCTAACACTATAAACACACACACACACACACACACACACACACACCCCTCATGGAATGTAACTAAAGCCATACCTAAAGATAAATTCATAGTCTAAATGCAAGCCAGGACTAATGGTAGATGCTTATAATACTAGCATTCAGGAGGCTAAGGCAGGAGAATCAAAAATTTGAGGCCAGCCTGGGCTATATGAGACCCTGTCTCAAAAACAACAGCTGGGCATGGAGACACGTGTGTATAATGCTAGCACTGTGGGAGGCTGAGGCAAGAGGATTACAAGATCAAGCTCAGCTTCAGCCACTCAGGAAAACCCTGCTTCAGAATAAAAAAGGGGGTGCTGGGGATTTAGCTCAGCGGCACAGGCCTGCCTGGCAAGTGCAAGGTTGTGAGTTCGATTCCCAGTACCAGAAAAAAAAAAAAAAAAAGGAAAATAAAAAAGGGCTTGAGGTGGAGCTCAGTGGGAAGACCCTGGCCTCAATACCCAGTACTGACATGAATGCAATACCCAGTACTAGAAAAGAAGAATGAGGGGAAAAAAAGATAGAAAACTTTATAAATATCTATACCAAGAAAGTGAAAGGACACACACACACACACACACCCTTCCCTGGGTCTCTGAGCAACACAAGGCTGCCCCCACCATGGCTTCTATTTGTCCTGCTCACTCTCACGGGAGGTCTTAGCCAGTGCAATGACCCGGAAAAGGAAGGAAGGGACGGAGGGCATAAAAAAAAAAAAGAAGGTAGGAGGGTTGCGGAAAGGAAAAAGTGAAACTTCCATCCTTCATAAGTGACACGGTGAGGCTCATGGAAAACTCCAAGTTATTTACAGAGAAACTCTCATAATCAACGAGTGGATTCGGCAAGATCACGACTACATAAGGCCAGCACATAAAAATCAACCACACTCTACATGCCAGCAATCAATGAGCAGAAAACAGCACGGACGCAGGGACAACACCTGCGTGCTGACGCCTTACCAAGAATACCAGTGAGCCAGGGATGTGACATCCGTCCACAGAGCCGCGGGGCTCCACCGGCAGCCCCTGCTACTATCATCATGGTCGCTAATGGCGACTGTCTCTGCCTGGAGACAGCCTCAGCCTATGGACCTTGGCTCAACGGTTAGCAAAGTCCTGTGGCCTCCCACTGCACCTCCCTCTTGCGCTAAGACCTCCCTGAGCCACCTGCATCCCCGCACGCAGCGGGACTTCCTTGCGACACTCTGGAGAAGTCAGCCTCAGCCCCAGAGGCCCTACCCACGGCGAGGAAGTGACTCAGGCAAAGGGGAGTCTCTTCCATTCAGAAAGTCTCGTACTAGGCCACTTATTCAGGTGGGAAAATGTTCATGGGATGTGGAACACAGAAAAGTAGCCGTGTGACTATAATTTTAAAAAGTAGGGGGGCCGGGTGCAGCTCAGCAGTGGTGTGCACGCCTAGCACATTCAAGGCCCCGGGTCCCATCCAAAATAAATAAATACGGGGTGCACACACCACACACTTCCATGTATTTATAAAGAAAAAATGGGAAGGTATAGAAGTCAGCGTTTCTAGTATTTATCCTGGAAGAAGGTGAGAATATGATGATGTGGGTTATCTTCATACAGAACACACGCGTGTGTGTGTATATGGGGGCGGGGAGAGAGGGAGAGGAGAGGGGGGGAGGGAGGGGGGAGAGCCTGAGATTTCAATCTAACAGCTGATACCAGAATCCCTCAAAGGGAGAATAGCCTGAGTGGCCGGGAGAGAAGAGCGGCTCAGGGCAAGTACAGCCTACAGGAAGCAGCAGCTGTGGAAACTCCCCGGGGAGGGGAGGGGAGGGCCCATTGCGAGCTGTCCCGCTCTCCTTGCGGCCCTGGACACTGCCCCATGCAGATTGTCCCTGGGCCACACCGCCACAAGCCCTTCCTCAGCACATGAGGCGGCCAGACTCCAGACCTGCTCCTGCGGGTTACGTGGTGCGGGAGGAAGGCCCGCGGTTCGTGTGTGCCCCAGGGTGGCAGGCACAGGGCAGGGCACCGGGAAGCCTGCGGGCCCTGGGGAGCGTGGGAGCCAGCCCGGCGGCTCTGTACCTCCCGGGACTGAGATCTCGCCAACTCCTCACTTTCTCCACGGCAAGCACATTACTCGCAGTACTACAGCCATAGCACTGGACAGGGACCTTCCCCAGCCTCGGGCACAGCGCGGAGCAGGCAGGCTGTGTGCCGGTGCGGGCGGGCAGGGCGGCAGAGCCTCCGTCCCCTCCCCGTCTAATTATAAAGACTGTGCTTGCGGCTCGAAGGCGCGTGGGATACACGGGGTCCCAGCCGCGGCCCCGCTGTGACTGTCTGCGCGTGGCGGGAAAGAGTCCCAGCCAGTGAGAATCGTGGCCCAGTCGCCAGGTGGGGCGACGCCCCCTTTCTTTCTTCCGATGATCGTTGTTGCAGCAGCTGCAATGTTTTTTGTGCATTTAAAACAGGAAGAAGCTGGTGAGCTGGTCGACACCATTTGGTCAGATGAGGAAATTTCTTCATTCCTTCCTGACCCGTGCCCTTGCTACCCCCTTGTTCCAGAAGGGAAAGGATGTGCCAGAGTGGGGAGCAGGAGGGCTCCCCACGAGGGTGCACCTAATACCAGGGTTCCCATGTGTGGGCTATCCTTTCACCGTTATGGAAATTCCACAAGGTAGGAGTCATTGTACCCACCTTACAGATGAGGAAGCTGAGGCTTAGACAGGTCCCACAGTGAGTACAGACTGAGCCGGGGAGTCAGACCCTGACTTGGGCCCGGAGAGGTGGGGGAGCCCAGGCCCTGGGACTCACCGTGTAGACGGATTCTGCAGCAGGCTGTGTGGGTCTGCTGGCAGATCTTGGGTCCAGACACGGCTGGGTGGGGTGCTTCCTTGGAATCAGGCTTTGTTTCTAGGAGGAGAAGGGAGCCAGGGCTGTAGGGACTGGTGACACGCAGCCCCTGGCTTCCCTTCCTTCACGGACCCCATGGGGGAAATGACGGAGGATTCCGATTGTTCCTGAGGCCACACAGAGTGAATCACTCCGCACCTCCTGCCCACCCGCTGGGGAGAAGGGGCAAATGGCTCCAAGACCTGGGTCAAGTCACCCGTGTGCCTGGAGCAGGAGGAAAGGACGACAGCCTGCAGGGGCACTGTCGTGGGCGGAGCGCCTGGCTCGGGATGGCTGTGGCGCAGCCCTGTGTCAGCGAGGCAGGGCCGGGGCCTGCGCCAGGCTCTGGTCCCCTCTAGCCCTCGCTGGCTCTGGCCTGGAGTCACCACTTTCCCCTGCCTCAGTGTCTCCACCCACAGGGGCCAGGCAGTAGGTGCCTGGTACTTCCATGGCACCTGGGAAGCAGTCTGTCACCAACACGCCCTTGTAGGCTCCTCCGTGAGCCAGGCAGCAGGAAGAGGGGACACTGTCCCGCACCGCGTGAGTACGGCGGACGGCGGGGACAGTGGCTTCCTGTGGCTGTCATGCTCACAGAAGCCGAAGCTGTGGCTGCCAGCTGGGAAGGCACAGGGCCGGGGCAGCACCTGAAGACACCGAGGGAGGTGGACCAGACGTCCCTCCTCATCGCAGGCTCCACACTGCCAGCAGTGGAGCAACAATGGCCTCGTCTCGGGGCAGGAGCTAATTAAAATCGCTGGCTACCCGCCAATCCCCAGCCCATTTATTCTGGGATTAGCTCTCAAGAGCTACTCAACTCACAGGCAGAAGCCAGCGCCCCCGTCACAGCATCTGACTGCTGGGAGCACGGAGCCAGGCAGGGCTGTGCTTTATCTGTGTTCCTGGGCAAACCTGCAGGCAAGTCCTTGGGTCCTCTCGGTGCCCCACACCAGGAAGTAAAGGCTCAGAGAGGACCGAGGACTTGTGAAGCTGCCCAGCCAGGAAGCAGCAGAGGCGGGATTTGAACCCAGGACGCCGGCTGGAAGGTAATACCTGGGGCCCTCGCTCTTCTGTTTTGTTACAATGTGTAGGTCTCACAGACAGAGGCAGGGCCAGCATCCAGGGCACACTTTACAGTTTACAAAGACCCCCAGGACTTGTCCTTATTTTCATTTTATTCTCCTAACACCCTGGGGAGGTGGGCATTTAACAGAAGGTGGAACGGAGGCATGGCTTCACTTGGCGCAGTCCCAGATGCTGCTCTTCAAATCTAGTGCCACGTTCCTGTGTCACCTGGAGGACACTGTTATAGTCAGGGGCCGTGGCCACCCCAGGGTCCCTCCATACTGCCCTGTCAGGACAGCTGGGGTCCTGGTGCCACTCCCCTCTGAGCCAACTGGCCAGATACGCCCCCGGGCTGCAGGGCGTGAGCACACAGGCAGCAGCTGCTCTGGGGGACCGGGGGTAAGGCCATAAAATACCAAGTGCCACCGTGTCTTTCCTCTGTGGCAGTGGGGGCCACCAGGGAAGAGGACAGGTAAGGGTGGATTGGAGGTTGGATACCAGGAGCCCTTCCTGTGGGGCTGGGGGCTGCAGGGCAGGGACAGAGCTCCCCTGGGAACAGGTGGGCCACGCTTCTGCGGTGTGGGAGGTGTGGCGATGCTCCGTTGCTGTTTCTCTTGGCAGTGGGTAACCGGTAAGGGGCACCAAGCCTGGCCCACAACCCAACGCTCCACACCAGGGTGCTGCTGTCAGCAGCTCAGGAAGCCTGCTGGGCCTCAGTTTCCCCCTCTGTGAAATGCAATCAGCAGGTTTCCTTGCCCATGGCATGCCTGGCCACCTCTGACTCAGCTTTTTGCTATCACCGTGCACGCATCCCCACTGTGTGCTGGGCTCCTCCAGGCACTGGGGACAGCTAGTCCCTGCCGCATAGGTGCTGCACTCTGATAGGGGGACAGCATATACGTGGGAGCCCAGGTGGGTGGCAGAGACCTGGACCCTGGAAGCTGGTGAGGGGGCCCAGGCTGGGCTGGGGAGGGACTGGCCGAGGGCCGGATGGACAGTGAAAGTGGCTCCAAGCTCCACAGCTTGGGGCTGGGGATTTAGCTCAGCGGTAAAGTGCCTGCCTGGCAAGCGCAAGGTCATGAGTTCGAATCCCAGTACCGAAAAAAAAAAAAACAAGCTCCATAGCTTGAGGCTAGGGCGCTTGGCATCTGGGGCCATTTGCCGAGATGCAGAGACTTGGGGGCCCAGAGTGCTGTCCTGGACATGTTAGAGGGTGGCGCCCTCTGGCCCTGCGTAGCCAGCCGGAGCCAGGGGTCTGGGCCACATCCATGGGGGTGCAGCCCCCTGCACAGCTCAGTCACCCTAGGAGTTGCCCCAGAAGCAGAGAAGAGCTCTGGGGACGGAGCCCAGTGTGTGCCAGGACCGCCTCAACCCCTTAAGTAGGGCGGGGCCCTCACAGCTGCTCCCACAGCAGGAGTCACGGCAGCCCCTGGAGGTGCCATGGCCTGGTACTTCAAGTGCTTGGAAGCTGCACTCCTCCCACAACCCCATAATGCAACTCCTGTGCTTGGCACCCCACTGGGGAAACTGAGGCAGGGACCAGTTAGGCGTCCTGTGGGAGCTCACAGTACTGGCAAGTGGCACCGTGGGGAGGGGACACAGGCCCTGAGGCTGCACTCTTAATGCTCCACGGTCTGTCTGCTTCCTTTCACAGATAACTTGTCACCCTGGTTACCAGGCAGCCGTCCCCCTGGACTGTGGCTTTTGTCTGCTATGTGATCTCTGGGCTTCTGGCCTCTAGTACTGGGCCTGGCATATAGAAAAGGACCTGGTGGGTGCTCAGCTAACTCAGGGAATGAATGCATTGCTTTAATAATGACTGTGAAAGGGCTCTGCAAGTACTGACTGAGGGCCCGCTATGTGCAGGGCCCTGTGCGAGAGCTGGGTCCTCAGAAGGGAACAAGCAGAGACAGGCACGAAACAGGAAAACCACAGGGTCTGGACGGCAATGAGAATGCAGAGAGCTCCAGGCAGCAACACCTCTGCCCTGGAAGGTGCCAGCCACAGAACGAGCCAGAGCCAGCCAGAGAGGGAGCTGGAGCAACCTGCCCCTCCACCTGTACTCCAACCCTGACTCCACTGCTTGCTGTGTGGCCTCAGCTAAGTCACAGCCTCTCTGAGCCTTGCTTTCCAGAGCTTGGAGATGGCAGGGAGCTCCGTGCAGAGCTACAGAGGGGAGTAAGTGAGAGTGGGTTGGAGGGTGCCGGGCATGCTGTGTCTCAGGTCTGTTCTTCCTTTCCTGGTTGCTGGGCTCAAAAAATGGTAAGCACAAGGGCCTGCATCCTGCCTCAGATTCCCAGAGGGACTCGTGACGTAGTGGAGCTCTCATTTCTAACAAAAGATAGGAAGGCAGTTGGGTGTGGTGGTGCACACCTGTAATCCCAGCATTCTAGAAGGCTGAGGCAGGAGGATGGCAAGTTTGAGTCCAATCTGGGTGAGACCCTGTGTCAAAATAAAAAATAAAAAAGCCTCGGGCTGTAGCTCAGTGCAGGGGGCCTGCTTCAATCCCCAATACTGGGGGAGATAGAAAAGGACCTGGTAGGTCAGGTCCCACCACATGGGGCAGGCATAGGGTAGGAGGGGCTGGGCCAGGGAGGAACACCTACTGCAGGGTCCAGGACGTGGGCAGACAGACAGCCCCTGCCCTGTGAGGCCTCCGCAGGCTTGGTTCTGGTGAAGGCCATGTCCCTGCCGTGCGTGACCATCCCGTACCTTCTTCCAGAGCAGCAGAGCCGTGCCCAGCACGCTTAGCACAGCCAGGAGGGCAGTGAAGCCACACAGCAGGGGCTTCCGGGAGCTTGGCGGAGGGCGCTGGTACCCCATGTCTAGAGGAGGAGATAGGAAAGCAGAGCTTAGCTCCCAAGAGAAGCTGGGACCTGCCTGGCCGCCCTGACCCCCAGACCCCAAAGCCCTGTGTTATCCTTCTCCCGGGACCCCATTGCCAACTCCCACAAGGCTCTGTGCCTGCTAGATGCCCCCAGCCCCACCTCAGGTCCTCAGTACCCCCCACCAGGGATGGAACCCACAGTGCTCCACACCCAAGCTATGTCCCCAACCTTTGTATATTTTATTCTGAGACAAGGTCTTGCTAAGTCACCCAGGCAGGACTCAAGCTTGTGATCCTCCTGCCTCAGCCTCCCAAGTAGCTGGAGTTATAGGTATTCACCACCACACCCAGCTCAGGACCTTGTTCTTCCACTGACTTTGCTAAGCCTCCTAATTGTTGCTGACTGGCTTGAATCTCTCGAAGAAGAGCAAGCTTGTCCAGGGGAAAGACAAAGACAAGGACAAGGACTATGACTGCTTCTGCGGGCCTCACTTAGGGCTGCCTGGAGGACCCTGAGTGAGTCACGTGATCTTTGGGGCCTTCCCCTCCCTCCATTCAAAATGGAGCTAACATGGGGAAGTGTGGTGACGGTAGAAAGTGACAGGTTTGTACCGGACTGATAGCAGCTTGCACCATGGGTAGACGAGCACATAGCCTCTTCTTTTCCTGAACGCTTCATCCACCCATCTTTCCTTCCCTTCCTCCCTCCATCCCACTGGCAGGAGTTTAGGGAGCTGGGGGTTGTGCCTTGTGTCGCATGCCTGTGATCCCAACACTCTGGGAGGCCAAGACAGGAAGATCACAAGTTAGGACCCAGACTGGGCAACTTAGCAATTCCGCGAGACCCTATCTCAAAAAATAAAAGGGGGCTGGGGAGATAGCTCAGTGTGAAATCCCGGGGTTCAAGCCCCAGTGCCACAAAAGAAAAACAAAACCAAAAAATCAACTCATGGAGTGCAGACCAACTGGCGGGCACACCAGCCTTGTTCACCTGGCACCTCCAGTAGCCTGCTGCCACCCTCACAGGCAGGCGCGACGCATCCTCCTGAGTCCTTGGCAGGCCGAGTATGGCCAGAAATACCAGGCCCAAGGTCATACTGGGCAAACACCAGGACGGGATTCCAACCTAGGTCTATGTGATTCCAGAGCCCCCAGCCCCTTCCAGGAGGAATCAGAGAGGCGGGTCAGAGAATCATGGCTCTGGAGTGGGCCTTGTTCTTAAATCTCGTGGTCCCCTACGTCTGAGAAAGTGATGATGACTAAGAATTTATTTCCAGAAAGACATCATAAGCCAAGGGTTCATGCGTACACACACACACACACACACACACACACACACAACCACACACTGATTCTATAGAAGCTCCAGTCCCCTCCCCCACTGTGCCAATGGGACCCCCAGGTCAAGGGGCCAAGTGACCTCTAGGCCAGGGGTATCAAGTAGTACATCCACATCCCAGGCTATGCCGGTGGGAGTGCCCCAGGGTGCTGTGTCCCCCAGGGTCAGCGGGCGTGCACGTCAGATCCTGCACCCACTCACTGCAGCTGCGGTCCTGCGTCCTCGAAGCGCCCGGGGAGCTCTCACCTCTGACCAGGACGAAGATACCACTGCTCCTCACTGTGGTGCTTGGCCACCTGACACAGCAGTAGTAGGTGCCAGTGGCCGACGCGTCCGGCAGCTTGAGACTGACCGAGCAGACCAAGGTGTAGGTGTCGTTCTCCTTCCCCGGGCCTGGGGGGCAGGCTATCTGCGTCTCCGGGCTCTTCTGGCCCTGGAGATCTATGTGGAAGTAGCTGACGGTGAAGACCTTGAACGCTGGGGTATACTGGTAGGTGATCCTGCAGCCGAAGGAGGCGGCCGTGTTGGCCAGGGAGACCATGATGGGGAAACCGCTGTGGGTCACTGACTGCCCTCCTGCACGAGAGGCAACGGGAGAGAGGGACAGGTCACCAGAGGCCGCCTCACCCCCACCTGCCGACCTGTGAGGACCGCGGCCTCTCTGTGCTCAGGGCTCGGCCCAGGCACCCTCCACACACGACTCTGCCCTCCCGGGGCACCCGGAAGCCAGGCAACTGCGAGCTTGTCCAGAAGAAGAGTCCAGGCAAGCGCCAGAGAGACCAGGCCACCAGCTCCCGACCCCGCCAGCCCTCGGCACGAGCAGGATGGAGCTGCAACCCCACCCCAGGCGGGGAGAGAGGGGACCCTGAGCTCCCAGCTCTTGCTTCCCTAAGGCAGAAGGAGAAGACAGAGGCAGGAGAACAAAGTAAAGAGGCAGGTCTCCCCAGCTCTCTCCTGGGGCTGGAGCATGGCGACAAATCTTTCCCGGAATCGGAACTCAGAGGGTTTGTCCAGTCTGTGCAGCACACAAGCAATTCCCTGGGGGCCCATGTGGGCTGCAGCCATGGACCTCAGTTCCCATGGCAAAGCCAGTTCCTCAGTGAACACCCCACCCCTGCCCCGACACATCAGAAGCACCTTGCACCCCGAGGACGCAGTTTGGAAATCGCCAAAGCAGCAGCCCAGGCTGGCTGGGCCCCTGGCAGCTCCCACAGGCTCCTGGGATACTGCTCAGACAGGGCCAGGGGCTGGGGTCAGCAGCCACCTCACCTGACCTGGGCTGCAGCAGCCCCTGGGCTTCCTTGGTCGCTGCCTCCCAGGCCTGTCCTTCCTCAGCGGCTGAGCCAAGCAAAAGACAGTTTTAAATTGAGGTCGGCAGCAGGCAGCTAAGAACATGCGGGCCATGTGTTAATCGGGAGAAGAGCGCGCGTTTGCGATGCTCAGAGGGAGCCTCAAGATTTATTTTGCTGGAGAAAGCGAGGCATGGGCCTCCTGCCCAGGGTGTGGACTGGCATGAGGCCAGGCTGGTCTTTTCTCAGTCCCCGCAGCTCAGCTCTGAGCCAGATTCTCCGAGAAGGGGCCCCAGGGGAGGCCAGGCCTTCTGGGGACCCGGGGGCAGGGATGGAACTGGCCTTCCACGCTGGTTAATACTGCGCAGCTCTGGGTAGACTGAGATTTCTGGCTTCACGATGAGCCACTAACGAGACATCTCCGCTCCCCATGCAAAGATCGGAAGACTCCAAAGTCCAAAAACCTGCCAGGTGGAACAACTGTCACATCGGGCTGGCTTTGTTGTAATTAGTATGACAACACTCACTTTGGGAACGGCCCCTGAGCTGGCATCCAGGCCTCCTGGGTGAGGAGCCCTTGTCCTGGCTCCCCAGGGAGTGAGGGGAGGAGGGAAGATCGCAGGGTCCTTTGTGTCTGGACTGCGTTGTGGGGTGAGTGTGGCTTTGCAGTAATGTCGTGTCTTTGTCATAAAGCGAGGAGCCCGATACAGGGCAGAGGCGGTGAGAGAGCTAGTAAGGAGGGTAGGGGCCCCAGGACGGGGGCGGGGGGAGGGTTGTTTCCTGCTCTCACAGGGTCCCAGTTGGGCTGGAAGGACAAGAAGCTCTGTGCTCTACCTGGGCCCCTCCACCTTGAGCTACCTGCAGCCTGCTACCTGGGGCCCCCATCTCCTCACAGGGCCAACGCCTGCACCCCTCAGACTTGGTTCAGGAGCTGCTCATCGCCTTGCATCCGCATCCTCCATCAGCGGGGCTGCCAGGAGCCTGGCTCGGCTGCGTGGAGCCTGACCAACGTCACCAGGAAAGTGTCCCTGCCAGGGAGCTGATGGAGACCTCTGCTCCCCAGGACCTCCCTGCTGCTCCCCGTGTATCAGAGCAGCCACTCCGGGTGGACTCGCAGTCAGAGTTCCACCTTCCTGTTTGTCCAGGCAGGAAGACATTTATCCAATTGTCCTGAAAATGCCCCATCTGAGGTATCCTTCTAGAAATGATGGGGAGGAAAAAAGGAAGAAAGAAAATTATGGAATCTGCTAGTGCAGTTAAACTGATCTTTACCATTCTGGGGAACTCTATAAAAATAGACTTCCATTATTCCATAGCTTTCTGGGATTTGTTTATTTATTTATTTATTTATTTATTTTTGGGTACCGGGAATCAAACTCAGGACCTCGCACTTCCCAGCAGGCACCTGCGTCACTGAGCTACATCCCCAGTGGGATTTGGTGTTTGGATGTCAGAAAGTTAGGGTCATGAAATGCAGCCCCTGGCTCAGCAGGACCTGGGGGTCAGAGGCTCTGGAGCCAGAGCCTCCACCCTCGGATGACACGGCTGTCTCCAAAGATAGCAGAGGAGGCAGCGTCTGCCGCACTCCGTCAGGAACGCCGGCCCGTCTGGGGACAATGGCAGTGGAGGACACTCAGGGGCAGTGGAGGACACTCAGGAAGGATGGGTGGTGCCCGGGATGGGCAGGTCACCTCCTTTGCTGGGGAGTCAGCATCCCAGAGCCTGGACCAAAGCAGCTGCTCAGCTCCCACTCTTTCTTCTGTGCCCCCCAAAAGCTCTATCCTGGGTGTAGGCTATGGGCTGCAGCCCCAGTTAAGGTTCATAGCAATTTAGTTCTAAGTCCACGAATCCTTCCCAGTGGCTTCCGCAAACACACAAGGAGGGCACCAGTCAGGTCACAGCGGCTCCTGACTGACGTGGAGCTGGAGGGGCGCCAGGAGACGGGGCGGGCACCTTGATGACAGGGCCCTGGGAAGTAGGAGAGGGGGCGACAGGGAAGCAGCCAGAGATCAGAAGCTTAAAGGATTTGGAGGCCCCAAATTGCCCAAGCTCGGGCCGTGTCCTGTTCGGTCCCCAAGTCCTCCCTTGCCCCTCTCCTCTCCCACACAACTGCAAGCACAGACACCCCAGCCGGGCTGGACAGACCACCCCACCTCATGGAAGATCCCAGGATACCACCCCTGTACCCCTCCATCCTCTGCACCTCCAGGGACTGCAAGAAGCCTGGGCTTGGCCAGAAATGGAGGTGGGTGGGGAAAACCCAGGTCCCTGAGACTGCAGGTCCAGACTTGGATGCTGGCTGTTCCACTTACTGGCTGTGCAGCCTTCACGGGTGTCTTTACTGCTCTGAACATCACCGTTTCCCCACACCACGTGCAGCAACAAGGCCAATGCCACACTCACAGGGCGGTGGTGGGGCTCAGGGCAGCCAGAAAAGCAGTGTGCCAGGCTGCTTTTCCCCGTGGGACAGGAAAGTCAGAGACGCCAGCCCTGCCCATCTGCTTGTCTGAGAGACAGGACCACAGCCCAGGGTCCACAGGAGCCACGGCAGTCGGTCCCTGACCCAGGCTCGTCCACCGTCAGGCCCTATCCCGACCGGACCCTGGGGTGGGTGCAGGACCCTGAGATAGACGAGCCTAGCCTCCTCCTGCTTCTTCCCCCCCCGCCGGCTCTGTCCCTCTTGTTGGGAAAGGCTGTGCCTGCCACCCACAGGCGCCCGGTTCCTTCCTTTTCCGGTTCTTCTTGTGACTCTGGCTGCCTGCACTGCTGTCTGGCGGCTGGGTGGAGGCACCTGCTGGTAGATGCCCCCCCCCCTCTGAGACCCGTGCTGAGTCCCTGGCCCAGAGGGAACTTGGCCGTGGTGTGTGGGTGTGCATCCCAGCAGCTTCCTGTGCTCACCCACGATCAGGACCTGGACGCCAGCACCGCATCCCCTCTCTCCCCCAGGCCCTGTCCAGCCCCCTCCTGCCCAGCCCGGGCTGCCTCTGTGGGCTCCGACCCAGTCCCATCTCCCCCTGACCCTCCTGCCCCTTGAGATGCCTGCACTCATCCTTCCCCTGTGCCGCCAGCACCGGCAGGGCATCCCCGCTGGATGAGACCCAGGAAGGATTCTGAAATCAGGTTACAGGGTCACGAGAAGCAATTAAAAAACATGAACATCAAGCAAGTCCCGGAGGACTCTGTGACCTTCTGGGTTCGGTTGTATCCGTACAACTTGATCAGACGGGTTCACATTAAAACATGCATCGGGCCACTGTTTAAAAAACCCTGAAAGTCGCTGGCCTAGAGGATCTGTCCCCATCTATTCCCACCGCTTGGAAGGTCTCTCTTCCCACCCTGCCCTCAGTCTCCAGGCCTTGGGGTCCCCCTCTCTGTCCCCAGGACTTGTGCGCCCTCCCTGAGCCACTCCTGGTTGGGGTCCCCAGCACAGCACATACTCTTGGGGATCATTAAGGTACATGCTAAAAATAGCTGACATCTCCTGGGCCTGGCTCCCTTTTGCAGATGAGGAAACTGAGGCTCAGAGAGGGGACAAGGTTTGCCCGCATGGCACAGCTGGTAGGTGACAGGGATGGGATTTTACACTGGGTTCCTGAAAGTCCCTAACCCCACGCTCTTACCCTCGCTCTACACTGTAGTTTTAAAAATCTCTAAGCAAGCGAAAGAAAAACTTCCCAAATAAAGGAAATACACTCTTGAATGGGAGCCACAGATTCAGAGGCCACTTTCCTAACTGTGTGGCCTCTCAGAGGTGGGCATGGGTGTAACAGACAGGGTCTGGGGACAGTGGGACTCAGAACTGACCCTGCACATTAGGGGCTGCTAGTGTCGCCCCAGCTCTAAGACAGCATGTGGCTCCCACAACAGAAGTAAGTGACCCAGTGGGCCCCCTGTGGGAGGGGGGGCGTCCGTCTGTCCTGTGGCAGGCCGGCCGAGGTCCCTCTCTTGCTTTGACAGAAGAATGTGCATGTGAATAAATTTGTGATGAATGATTGAAAATACACCGATGAGCCGTCCGAGCTTCCCCTCACCCACGATCTCCAAGCCCCGTCTCCCCGCTTCCGTCTCTGCTCCGGCTGCCCTGGCCTCCCTGGCTGCTCCTCAAATCCACCGACGCTGGGCCGGGGCCTTGGCCTCAGCTCCCCCCTGCCTGGAATTCAATCCCTTCCCCGGCACTGAGCAAGGGCTCCAGGGCCCAGATGTGCTGATCAAAGGTATCCAGCCCGACTGCAGTCGATTTTAAAGGAAAACACTTTGATTCCCCGGCTACAGAAGAAAGCCATTCCCACGGTCTTTACTTTAGGCCTGGAGTTTGCCCTCAATTTAATTCTGGCGTCTCTCAGAGCCGCACCTCTTTGAAGGCCCTTCTGAAGGGCTGCTGGGCAGACACTGGCTAGGGCTACTGGTTTATCCCCGAGCACAGTTCCCAGGGTGCCACAGAGTCGGGACGTCCAATGCCACGGCCGGGTGGCAGGCGCTGGAAGGTGTCTTTTCAGCAGAGTGTGTCTTATAGAGCCTTTCGCCCAGATGGCGCGCTCAGACTGGACCTCACATCTGTCAGCACCTCTGAGTCACACACATCCAGATGTGGATTGGCTCCAAGCCCTTTCTGCAGCCTGTCCTAGGGTGCACGTGGCTCTTCGGGGACACACACCGAGCGCAGAGTGTCAAATGCTTGGTCCCATATGAGCGCCACACATGTGAACTGGGTTTTTTTTCATAGCCGTCACCTCCCTTTCAGCTGTTTTGAAAGGCAGGCTGCCGTAACCGCAGAGTCTTGGGTCAGCAGGGGACAGAGTCTCTGGTCACACCCACTTCCAACCCTCCAGAGGGGGGTCTGGGTGCGTGGGAGCTTCCATAGGGCCAAAGAGGCGGGAGGAGGCTGGGCTTCTTTCTCTGAATGAGGTGGGTGACACCAAACAGGAGGAACAGCTCCTTGGGTGCCCACCCAAAGCCACACCGCTGGGAAGCAAGCCAAGTGACATCTCTGAATGGGTGGGACCAAGGAAGTCCCTGGGAGAGATGCCCAGCCAGGGGCTGCTGCCCAGCCTGGGAGGGGGCAGTGGCTTCCTGGGGAGGGGACCCCGGACCGGGGCATTGCTTTTTTCTTGAATTCTAATTTTTCAGGCCTCCCCGCTGCTCCCCCTTAGAAGTGAAACAGACTCACTGGAAACCACAGGGAAGGATCAAGAGGAAAGGCGGACTTGTCTGCAACCTGCCACCCCGGCAGGACAGCCGCGCATTTTGATGTCTGTCTTCCCTACCTCTCTACCGAGCTGAACTTTGAAGGAAGGAGAGACTTGGAGGCTGCTGGACGGGGGAGGCACGCGGAGAGGGGTCTCGAGCACCAGAGGGCTCTGGGGCAAAGCTTCTAGAAGTCTTAATGGGGGGGCACTAGCTGGGCACTGAGGAGCTGGTGAAGTTGAGAGCCAAGGCTTGTGGCTGGTGGGGGCAGGAAAGGGGGGACAGGAGAGGCGGGAGGTGGGATAGGAGAGACGGGAGGTGGGGCGCCCCAGAAACCCCCGGCACGGAGCCTCTGAGGCCTTTCCAGCTGGAAAGTGGAGAGATTGTGATTGTCTTTGCACTATTTTTTTTTTTTTTTTTTTTTTTGAGACAGGGTTCCACTATGTAGTTCAGGCTGGCCTTGAACTTACTATGTAGCCTAGGCTGGCCTCAAACTCATGGCAATCCTTCTGCCTCAGCCTCCCGAGTGCTAGGATTACAGGGGTGCGCCACCACGCCCCGCCTTGTATTTGCACTTTAGAAAGAGGTCCAGAGAAGGATCCTACACTTCCAATGAGTCTTCCTGAGCCGCCTAAGACTGCTCCGCATCAGAGATTCGTCCTGTGAGCCCCTCCCCCTCCTCCCCCGGCCTCCCTTCAACACATTCCCTCCGGCCTGGACCACCAGTGGGACACGCGTGACTGTCCCCCTGTGCAGCTCGTACCACGCGATGACACTGTCCCAGCCCCCTGATGGAAGCGTCTTCCCTGCCCCACCTGGCAGAGAGACCTATGAATTCTGGCCCCTCGGTGAATCTGATCAAATGTGCCGGCTCCCGGCCACCAAATCCTCCTGGGCCAAACCCCCTCCATCCTGACTTCTCTGCCGTGGGCTCCCCGAGATCCTGCGCCCTCAGGCACAAACTCTCCACATCCAGCTGTGGCTCCAGCTGTTTCTGCCCTTGACCCTGACCCCGCCCTCCGCCCTTTTTGGCCCTCCTGGGCTCCCCGAGCCGCTCCCTGCTGACTTCGCTTTCTCTGCTTTTCCTACACTGTCCACTTCAAAAGCTTGGATGCTCATTCTTGGCTCTGCCCACGGTGGGGCCCGCCGTGCTCTGCCTGCCTCTTCGAACTGCAGGTGGGCGGGGGAGGGGGCGGAGGGCACCACAGAGAAGGTAGGCTAACAGTGTGACCTTGATAAACAGCTCGGATGTCCCCAGGTGGGTGTCACCAGGAAAGAGGAAACCTTCCCAGCCAAGAGAACCATAGGCGCGAGGGCTTAGGGATGGGACGAGCTGACTTCTCCCTCTGGGGTTCCTCAGCAGCTCAGAGGCAGGTGTGGCCGTGAGGGCAGAAGCCCGGGAGAAAAGGCCAGCCCAGGCCGCACAGGCTCTCAGCTGCTGGCTGACAGCGGGGTCGAGGCTGCGTGTGGTTGGGCTCTGTGGACCTCCTGCTCCTTAGGACAGGTCTTTGCATCCCCAGCAGATGCAACAGGTATGCACATTTGAAATATAACGCATAGCCTAGGGCCTTTACAAATGCACCCTTTGACCTCTGACCAACGGCACAGGCCAGTGTCCACCGACTACGTGAGGAGCAGCCCACCTGGCGGGAGGCCATCAGCAAGCAGCAGGACCTGGTCCTGGGCTTTGGAGGGCTCTGGCTCCAGCCTCCTCTTTCCCCACCACCGCAGGAGCAGACACCCAGCCAGGACCACCACGCCGCCTCTTTGGCTCTTCCTGACACCCTGCACAGCCCCCAGCCCCTAGACCTCAGCTCCGGGGCACTGACACTCATCAGACGGACCTTCAGAGGCAGCCACTCCTGAGCTCCAGCCAAGACACCGCGTAGCACTGCTGGCCAGAGTCCCTCCTGCGCTGGGCCCGCAGGAGGTCCTGTTCTGGCAACATCAGGCGGCGTCTAGGGACAGTGAGTCACCAGCGCTATAAGGACCTGGAGAGGCCATGGTGAGACCGTCAGCCTCTGAGGATCCCGATCCCCAAGCACAGAGGAGGGGTGACAGGGGATAGCTACTGGGCTCAAAGGAGCCTGGCGGGCAGGATGCCCGCAAACTCATAGCCTGCAGAAGTAAGAACCAAGTTCCATCACCCACCAAGCTCTCCGACCCTGAGTCGTAGCCGAGGCCTCCCAGCCCCTCCCCAGGGGTCCCTGGTGCCGGTGCCTGCGCCTGCGATGGTTCCTTGTAGATCCTGGTGAGCGGGGGAGAGGCAGATCCTGTCTCCATAGCTACGGCTCCCTAGCACCCCATGCCCAAGGGGCTTGGTACTCTGCCCATGCTGGAGAGGAGCCTGTGGCCCCACCTCCCACCTGGATGACCACCTAGACCTGTCTCACCTCTTGGTGGCACCTCAGCTCCACCCTGCTTATGACTCCTAGGGCTGTCTGTTATCATTACACTTTCCTGAGCATGCCCCGGGTGCCAGGCCCCTGCTGGGTACCAGGGATGTGAAACCACACGAGCCCAGGCAGTCCCTGCCTTGTGGACACTCACTACCCATGGCAGAAGTAGCTTCAATAGGCCCTGGAGATGCCAAACGCAGTCACACAGTCACACACACACACACACACACACACACACACACACAAGTTCACAGCCCCAAACGGGAAGCCCCTGAAGTGCCCAGCATCACTAAAGAAGTCACAGTAGAGCCATTCACTGGGCTGCCCCTCAGCAGGAGTCCACAGTCGTGTTCCCCACAGTGAAAATCATGGGCATCTTTCTGGGCCATGCCATCTGCATCCCAGCTTCTCAACTCTACCATCATAGCCGGAAGCAGCTACACGTGACCCGTGAACAAGTTTGTGTAGCTGTGTTCCAACAAAACTTTATGGATGTGGAAATTTGAATTTTTAAAAATTTTTACACATCACAAAATATTCTTCTTTTTATAGAATGGAGTACTACTCTGCCATAAAGAAGCATACGCTCAAGACATTTGTAGGAAAATGGATGTACCTTGAGACCATACTCTTAAGTGAAATAAATCAGACACACATGTGTGAATACCACATTGTTTCTGTGGTGTGAGAAACTGAAAGTGTAAGTAAGGACCAAAATGTATTTTGAAATAGGAAGAAAATGTTCAAATGGGAAGGGGAACAAGAAAGAGGAGAGGGGGGAGAAGAAAGAAGAGAAAGGTAAAAAAAAAATGAGAAAAGAAGGAAAACATGGAAACAAAGCTTTGTAAATGGGGAGGGGAGGAGGGGTTGAAGGGAGGATAGGGGAATGGGGAAAAAAAGAAGTTATATCATGTACAGGTACAAATTCTCTGTGATGAATGTGATGGTGATGTATATCTAAAATGTACCAATAAAATCTAATGTAAAAATTTTTTTCTTTTGATTTTTTTTTTCCCCAACCATTCAAAAACATAAGAAACCATTCAGAACCCCCAGACCATATCAAAAGGGGCAGAGGGGTGGATTTAGCTTGAGGGCTATAGTCTGCTACTCTTGCTCTACGGCAATGAAAACAAGTTTCAGCCACACCATCAACTCCATATGCTTTAAAAGGCAAAATGCTGAAAGAAGGAAGCACATCCCAAAGAATATACACAGTAGCATCGCAATTATACCACGTTCAAACACAGGCAAAGTAGGCAGGAATATAGCTCAGTGGAAGAATGTTTGCTCTGGGCTCCATCCTCAGAACCAAAAACCAAAACAAGCAAACTAGTCTATATGGTTTAATGAGGTACTAAATAATAAAGGTATAAAGAAAGGCCAGCAATGATTACCCTAACACAAGGTGATGCCCCTCAGTCCACCCTCTGAGAGAGTATCTTGGGAAGAATGTTCTGGAACATTCTGGAATGAACCAGAATGTTCTTTTCCATCTTGGCCTGTGTAGTAGTCACACAGAACTTTGTTGTACAGCATTTATTATTCAGCACTGTACTTTTTTGTATTATTTTTCATAATCACAAAGGAGAAAGCAAAGAAGATAGGACAGGTACCTGAACCCTTACCTGGCAGGCATTTGTAATCCTCCAGGAAGGGTCTTGCATTCTACTTCTCTGTGAGACTCCACTCAAACAGAACCTCTCAGCAGTCCTTCCCCCGGCTCTGCCTTCTGGCCTCCCAGCCTTTATTCATGCTGTGTGCCCCCCACCCCGCCTGCTCCCCCTCCTCCTGCCACAGGGCCCCGCCAGCCAGCCGGCAGCCTTTCCAGCACTCCCGGGCCCCACCTCCGCCCGCCTCTGCCTCCTGAGCTCTCTATTGGCATTAGACAAAGATGAAAAGCAGAGGGCAACGGTGACAGAGGCCCGAGCGGCGGGAAGGGAGGCAGGAAGCCCTGGCCTGGAAAAGGCAGAGCACCGATACATCTTTTGGACAACAAAGGCAGCCGTCCCACCTGAGGTCAAAGCCAGTGGCAATTTCCACCTGGGGTCCTGTTCTCGGGGCGAGTCCCACAGTTCCCAGCAGGGGAGTGCGGGGCCTGGGGCTCACTCTCCTCCATCCCTCCCGCGAGAACTGGTCCTCCTCAGTGGGTGTGTGAGAAATCAATACAGCTCAGAGCTCTGGAAGGGCCGGGCAGAAAAAGCAAACTGACATTTTTGGGAATACACTGAGGCCCAGAATTAGGAAGTGAATGGCCTAAGGGCACACGGCCTTGAAGAGGAAAGATGGGCCTTCAACTCAGGGGTGGCCGCCCGGGTCCTGGGGGGTGCCTGGGCCTGGTGGAAAGGTGTGAGAACAGCAGTGCTTGCCGAGGGCTCTGCAGAGGCAAGCAGGCCCAGGCCCAGCCCCCAGCAGCCGCAGGAGCAGTGGGAGAAGGGCTGGCAGCAAAGAGGTCGGCAGGGACAGGACTCCGTGAGTCCTTGGTGTCTCAGGTTTCAGTTGGCCCTGCTGGCTGCTGATATGATGGGTACTAAACTTCTGCCAGTCCTCAGGATGTCCCAAGGCAGGATGGGCATTATCATGGTACCCATTTAACAGATGAGACAACTGAGGCACAGCAATGTTAAATAATTTACCCAGTGTCCCAGTGCCAGAGGCAGAGCCCTGCTCACATCCCAACTGAGAGTGCTGCATGTCCCCGGGCTGCACATCTAATCCTATATCCTGTTGTGTCCGGGCGTGGTCCAAGGACACGGGGCAGGCCTCGGTGAGGACACTGATAACGTCCTCAGGGATACCATGAGGCTGTGCGCCGCAGACTGTAGCTTGCAGTGGGGCGGGGTAGGGGGCTGGGGGAGGCAGAATCCCTGCCTTCAAACCCAGAGGGAGGCAGGAGTGTGGGAAGGGATGTTGGGCAGCACCCGAGAAAGGAGACGTGTTTGCTGCTGCAGTGGGGCTCAGGTGACTGTGGGGTGCTTTCCCGTCTTGTGAAAGAGCAGGAAGCATTTCTCTCTGCTATAGCATTTGTTGCAATATTGCAAAAAAGCCTGTTTTTGTTTGCAGTTCCTGCTGTTACAAAAGAGGTTTCCACAGAGGCAGCAGCAGGGCCTGGCGGAGCCTCTTCCAGCCAGGTGGGGTCTGCTGGGGGCTTTGGGGGTGGCAGGACCGCACAGAGAGAAAGGATGGGGCTTGGGGAATGGACTTAAAGTGACTGAGTGGGGTTCAAAGACATTGTCCCCGCAAGCCGCTCTGGTCATCTCTGCCCCTGGCTGCGGGGGTAAGAGGTACGGCAGGCTTTTCCAGGAGGGCATTCTTCACAAAGAAAGGGGAGAGGCGCCTGGGCCCGCCGGCCAGCCATCCTGGCTGGGCCTGAGGTTGAGCTGGGCCTGACCCTGACCTCTACCTACCTGGACCTCTGTCTCTACGATGGTGCTGTGGGGACATTAGGTGGTAGTTAGATGCCGTGAGGGTGGGCAGCAGGTACCCGGCTAAGGGCTTGATAAAGGCTAGTTCACAACCATCAGGGTAACTGTTTACACTATGAATGGAAGTGTGGGGAGACACAGAATGGGGGTTGGGGCAGCTCCCAGAAGCCTCACAAAAATCTAAGTGGATACCAAGGAAAAGCGTCCACCCTGCACAGCGGGCGGTCCCTGGCCAGGATGAACTCACCCCGAAGCCACCCACTGTGTGGCCCGGTTTGGATCCAAGCCACCCTGCTCCCGGGAGCCTGGGACCTGGAGAAGGGCCCCAGCGCTGTTCCCTGTCATAAAATACTCCACTGTGTCTCAAGAGGTGGGAGGTGCTGCCCCCTCTGGCGGCCATGACAGTTCGGGGCCCCGGGCTGCCTCGCTGGGGGTGGCTGGCCCCTGGCCTTCCCTCTTCCCTGGTGGCTGTGTTCCTTGCCGGCTTCAACTCAAGGGAGTTCCACCACGTCGGCACCTAAGATCTGCTGGGCGGGCGGCGAGCTCACCCTCCCCACTGACCCCACACTCCGCCCCACCACACGACGCCCACCCTCCTTGTTTAGGGCCAGGAGGCCAGGCTAGGCCAGGGGAGGGGGACCTGTTAACACAACGGCGAAGGAAGACAGCAAGGTCCCCCGTCCTTTCAAAAGCCACCTTGGCAAGGCATTAGCTAAACACCTCCGCGGTCCCTGAAGGCTTCCCCTGTGAAGTTGGCAGTGTTCAAACAGCCAGCAGCAAGTCCCCCGAGACAGGTCCCCAGGAATTAGCAGCACGGTCGGATGAAAGGCGCTCTGATGTGTGTGTGTGTGTGTGTGTGTGTGTGTGTGTGTGCGCGTGCGCGCGTATGAGAGAGAGACAGAGAGGGACTGGAGAAGACAGACAGTACCTGTCAGCTGCAGGGTCCAAGGCACCAGGAACAAAGCGAGGAGCCGGGGCGCCATGAGGGGGCTGGCCGGAGCCCGCCACCACAGAAGCCAGCTCTCTATCCAAGGCCGCCTCGACTGGGGCGCTTGGATCCTGCGCCTCCTTCCTCTTTAGCTCCTGGAAGGGACAGCCCACACCAGCACCACAGTTCCCTTTTGTGTTCCCACAAGCTCCTCCCGGCCCACTCTTCTGCTTCTTCAAGGCTGCCCCGGCACCCCCTCACCCCAACCCCACGCTTCCTCTCAGAGAGTGGGAACAGCCTGGTGGGGCCGGCGCCAGGGACAAATGTGGGCTTCGACTTGTCCAGGCCGCATGGCGGGAGAAGAGCTGGGGTCTGGGACCCAGGAACAGGTGGTCAGCCTTCCCCGGCCCCTCTCAGCAGAGGTCCTGTCCAGGGAACAGTGGTGGCCAGGCAGAAGAGGGCACAAGGTTTCCGTGAGTGACCTCGGGTCCCAGGTTAGCACTTCACCTCTGAGACAATTTTAAAATGACCACAACCACGTCTACACACGTCCCCTGTGAGGAAGTGCTCTGAGAATTCCTCGGCACTGTGCTACCAAGGAATAGGCTTTGCGGGGGGTGGGAGGACGGACGGGGTGAGGGTGAGGGTGAGAAGCCACATAACCCTGGCCCTAGAGAAGCCCCAGTGCCGCCTGGGACCCAAGGGCAGGCTGCCACTAAGTGCCCAGCCGTGGACTGCTGTGGCCCGGAAGATGCCCCGGGACACCACCTGCCTCAGCTGTGACTCCTCCCTGTGGCTTCCCTCAACCTCAGCTCCCCAGCCCCCCACTGTGCCACACGAGCTGCTTCTCCGCCTGGCTTCAGGCCCGGCCCTGTCCTCCCCCACGCAGGCACAGTTGGTGTCTGCTGCACTCGGGGGCACAGCTAGGTGGCCGCCCACAACCTGCAGAGGAATACACTTGCCCTCAGCGCCCGAAGGAGACGCCGTGGGCCTGAGGCGAGATGACGACGTGCCCAGGGTCAGGGCAGGCCTGCGGGGCCGGATTCTGGGGGCCAGGCCAGGTGATGCCCAAGACCTTCTCCCCAGGCTCCTCATACACATCTGGGGGGCACCCTGGCTACAGCCCCGCAACGTGGCCGTGGACCGCCTTTCAGCGCTTCCCCGAATCCCTTCTCCCCCGCCTCTTCGCACGTGAGTGATGGAAGGCAAGGGTGTGGGGGCCGGAGGGCGGCAAGTGGGAGCGGGGCCACCCAGCAGGTGCCGGAGACCAGGAACACAAGGCGTTCAGGCGCACGGGGGTGGAGCGGGCAGGGACCCCGGCGGCACCGACTGTTGATCCATCACGGTAGCGCATGATCGCACGTGTCACAGCGAGACACAGATAATCTGCTTCACGCTGCTCCCCAGCTCCTGGGGGGAGCGGCTGTCGAAGCACCTCGATGCCGTGGTGATAGACGGCGTGTTAACGCCTGGGCGCACCGGGAGCGTCTTAAAGACATCAGGCTGTGCCTCCGCGAGTCTCGTTCCGGCTTGGCACCGGGAGGCGGCCGGGTGCCAGGCTGCACAGAAACGTGGAGCCTGCTCCTCCCACACGGGCGCTGCCCCCACGCCTGCCCAGGTGCCAGCCCGCTGCTCCTGCCCGTCTGCCGCGGCTGCTCTGCACCCGCCGAGCTCCTCTGGCCCTGGGCGTGGCCCGCCGCATGCCTAGCCGGCCGCTTACTCCCTCTGCACACCTTTGATGGCTGGCTGCAATCTGCCGACCAGTCACCCTCACTGCAATCCTGCGAGGCAGGTGCTCCCGTGGGTGCCATTTTACAAGTGAGGAAACTGAGGCACCGCGTTAAAGCGACTCCTGACACTGCTCCACGCACCTCTCAAGCAAAGGGAGCCGACGGGGAAGGAGGGGCTTATGGGGTGAAGGGAGGGAGGGCGCCGGAGGGCTTCTGAGAGCAGTGAGCAGGCTTGAGGGAGGAGGGAGGGAGTGAGTGCAGAATCCAGGGAGCATACACACGGCCCACGCCCCCAGGGTGCTCTGTACCCTGAGACGAGAGCATTCAGAACAGGACTGCCATGCCGGGGATGTAGCTCAGCGGCAGAAGCGCCTGCCTCCCAAGCGCAAGGTCCTGAGTTCGATCCTCAGTACCAAAAAAAACCCAAAAAACAAATGCACCCACAGAACAGGACTGCCGTGCCTGGCCTGTCCTCAGTATAGCGCCAGGGACATGTACGGAGCACCCACCGTGTGCCAAGCAGCAGAGCTTCAAAGCTAAGTTGTAACTTTGCCCCCAACATTCCTGCCTCTGAAGAGCAGCCCCCAGACAGGACTTGAACTCCGGGTGAGGGTGCAGGGCGCCCGCCCAGGGGGAGCCGGGGCTTCCTGTGTGGCTGGTGGGGGAAGCAGAAGTGCTGGGGGAGGGGACCTCGGCCTCCTGCCCAGCCTTGGAAGTCACCTCCTTCCTCCCCAGGCCCAAGCTCCGGGAGGAGGGGGTGCTCTCAGAGCCACGCTCTGCTCTGGCCTGGAGGCTCCTGGGGGCTCCTGGGGGCTCCAGGGGGCACGTCCCTGCCTCCGGCCTTCTTTCCCTCAAGCATCCCACAGTGGAGGAGGGGATCTCCAGGAGCACCAGGGTCGAATGCAGGGTCCCTTCCCAACCACCTCCACACTGGAAGTGGGGGTGAGCTCCCCATTGTCGGGGCAGGCAAGGCCACTGGAAGCCACGGCTGTGCAGGTGTCGGGAGGCCCATGGTCTGTCCTGGCAGAGCTCCGAGTCCGCACTCCATTCAGGCTGCCCTGTATTTCTGGCGTTTCTCAGGCATTCCTTTCACACTAGATGTGGCTCTGAGGGCTTTTGGTGCCTGGACTCTGGAAAATGTTACCACCCCTCTACCCGCACACGAGGGCACCGAAGTGCAGAGGGCCCAGCAGCAGGCCACGGCCCCGGGCTCCTGAGACTGCTCTGACCATGGCACTCCTGCGGCTGCGGTCAGGGCTGCAACAGTTTGCAGATTCAGGACGGAATGAGGGACCTGCCAGAGCCCCCGTCCCACACTCACCCTTTGCCACGCTCATTCTGTGGCTCACCGTGCATCTGCGGGACTCAAGCCCTTGGCGCCACGGTGGCCCTGGAAAAGACGAGCACCGGCCAGGCGGCTAATCGCTGGAGACCCTCGCGGGGTGGCAGGGTCAGGGCCGCCAAGTCCTGCCTTCGGATCCGACCCGCAGTCCTACCCGCTTCCCTGCCTGCCAGGGTTGTCCCGAGCCGACGGCGCCACCTGGCGGCGGACGCGGGAACGCCCTCCCCGGAGGTTTCCTCCGGCCCTAGGGTCCCACGCTGCCCGAGGCCACCAACCGCGAGGTCAGGCGCAGGCCCCGAGCGAGCGGCCGCAGGACCGGCCGG
>NW_004955413.1:27897426-27916087 GCF_000276665.1 Chinchilla lanigera
CTCCCCCTCCCTCCCCCTTCCTCCGTCCTTTCTCCCCTCCCCCGCGTCCCCCTGAGCCCTGGCGAGGTCCCTGGCGTCCTGGGAAGCGCAATCCAGAGCCACCCCCGCCCTTTGCACCGGGGCGGGGGTGTCGCATCCTCACCAATGACATGGAGTGAAATCCCACTGTATAAGGGTTTGGCCAAGAAGCAAGGACTCGACAATGAGAAAAATCACTTGGCAAGAAGGTGCTGACAGAAAAGACAGTTCCGCGTTCTGCCTGGATCGGCAGCCCCTGTCTTCTCTTCTGTCTGGACCGGAGCTTGAACCTAGGGCCCTTGCACTGAGCAGTCTTTGTTTTTGTCTTTTTGAAACAGGGTCTCACTACATAGACCACACCGGCCTTGAGCTCCCTATATAGCCGAGGGTAGCCCCGAACTCGGGGAGCGATCCCCTGCCTCAGCCTCCTTAGTTGTCACAGGGGTGCCAGCTGTAGTCCTCGGCCCCCGTGTAGATGGGGGGGGTAGTGTGGGGATCATCCGGAACAGAGCAGATCTAGGGAGACAAAAGAGGCAGCCACAGACCTGGGGCTCCGTGGTTTGGGGCTCTGTGGTTTGGGGTTCCCTGGTTTGGGATGAGGGGCTCTGGCAGTGGCAGGTTTGGGAGGGGCGTGGGGACTTGGAGGGTGGCATGGGGTAAAGGGCAGGAAAGGGGGTCTCCAGGCCCTGCCCCCCTTGCTGGGGCAGCTGTTCTTGGAGCAGCCCCACTGGGATTCTAGACGGGGTGCTGGGCAGCAGCAGGGCGTTCTCTGAGGACTGACCCCCGAAAGCCCCGCCCACTTCTGCCCTCCCCTCCCCCATGCCGCCGTTGGGGTCGCGAGCCACACTGTGCAGACCTGGGCCGTGTCAGCAGGCCTTCCCTGCAGAGGCGGTGAAGCCGACACCTTTGCTTCTTGCGGGGACCCAAAGTCCCCTCTGGTGACGCAGCGTGGACTGGAGTTGTTCATTCATTCCCGCAACAGACTCCTGGGCCCTGGGCACTGCTCCGGGCCGGCCTGTCCTGGGTGCCCACCGGAGGGGCCAGAGCTGACCCCGCCCCCCTGTCACAGCCCCACTGGAACCCAGGGAAGAGCAGCGGGGTCATGGCGGTCACCCTCACGGGCTCCTGCAGCTCTGGGAGGAGCCGGCAGCGGCTAAGGAGTCCAGGCCAGGCTGAGAGATCAAGGCCGGAGGGCACCAGGGGAGCCGGGCTGAAGGACCCCCTCTCTCTGGAGCTTGCCAATGAGCACCAGCACCCACTACAGATGAGTAAACCGCTCAGGGCTTCTGCTCAAAAATTAGTGTTGCAGCCCTGTAATCCCAGTACTTTGTGAGGCTGAGGAAGGAGGGTCGCAAGTTTAGGCCCACCTGGGACAACTGAGCTCAAAATAAAAAATGTAAAAAAGAGCTGGAGATGTGGCTCAGCACAAAGACGCTGGGTTCAATCTCCAGGAATGAGAGGGGGGAAAAAAGAGAAAAAAAAAAAAGAAGGAAGGAAAGAAGGGAGGGAGGGAGGAACGACAGGCAGACTGGATTTCTGCTGTTCTCTGTTCACCTCCGAGCTGCCCGGAGCGGAGGTCGGTGGCTCCTGGCTGTGACCCAGCTCCTGCGAGACCCCTGCCCACAGTGGGCGGGAAAGCCCTCTGCACCCCATCCTTGAACCACTGAGCAGGTAGCGGGTCTTTTGGGGACCAGCAGCCCCGGCTCCCTAAAACCTCACCCCGGGCCTCCTGCCAGCAAGAGGGAAGCTTCAGGGCATTTTCTTAGGCTCGCCCTGCCCGGCTGGTGCCTGCCTCGGTGTCCCTGCTCCTCCCTGTGGCGTCCCTGCCCTGTGCTCTCTGGCTTCTCCTGGCCTCGCTGTCAGCGTCCTCGGGAGGTGGAACCACTCAGGCCCTTGCCTACCGCAGCCAGCCTTGGCGTGGCCAGGACCCCTCCTTACCTAGGCCTGGGCCACCACTGCTGGGCCGGCCACTGTCTAAGGTAAGAGCAAGACGGGAAGAGGTGCACAAGGACAGAAGGGCCTTGGCCCACCCTGGAGGCCGCCCGTGAAGCGGGCACCGCGGTGTTCACCTTGTGCACTGAGGCTCAGAAGAGCGAAGTCACTTTCCTCAGGCCACACAGCAAGGGAGGGCGAGGCTGGAATCAGAATCCAGATCTGGGGCTGCCGGCTTGAAAGCCCGGGACAGGCTCTGGGCTGTCTGTGCTCCCTGGTCTGTGGGGGCTCCCTGTAGCCCCACTACCTGCAGCCCCTCGCCGCAGACCCCCTCCGCTGGGGACAGTGCCTCCAGCTGAGCTGTCCTGACTGGATGAACAAGCACGCACGTGACCGGATGGGCGGATGGACGGACAGGTGGATGGATAGATGGGTAGGGGAGTGAGTTTGGCTCTGCCAGGAAAGAGCTGGCAGCCCAGTGGCAGGTGGAGGGAAGGTGGCCTCGGCTGCCCAGCTCTCCTGGGTTCAATTCCACCGGGGTTGAGGGTGCCCCATGGCAGGCCCCCCGGCTCAGCACTGCTGAGAACCCCAGGAGAAAGAAGACGCTGTGTCCTTCTCACCCTTTCCCTGCAGGGTCTGGGCCTCCACGGGGAGGGGAGCAGGTGGGGAAGGGGGCGCTCTGTCCTCCTGGGTCCCCTGTTTCCCCCGAGCTTGGGGTGTGGGGCCCCAGCAGGAAGAGACCTCTGTGTGTCCTTTCTCTCCCCAGCGGGGGACCCGGGTGGCCTTCGGTGGCAGCGCATGGTGCCGGCCAATGTGGGCTCCCCAGACGGCACGGGCGACTTTGTGATGCCCTTAGAGGTGGGGCGCCAGGGAAGCCCCCGCCCTCAAGCCACCTCTCTGGGTGACCGCCTGAGAGTGTCACTCTCATTTGCACTGAGAGAAAGGCAGGAAGGCTTTGCTCTTGCAGGACCTGCAGGTGGGGGCCGGGCCTGAGCCAGCTCCCTGCACCCCGGGACGGAGGAGGGGTGCCCCAAACACAGTGTGGGGCACACACCAGGCCCAGATGGACACAAGGGCGAGGGGTGGCGTCTGTGGAGGGCTCGGGCCTCCAGGCACTGTACATGCAGAGCCCCGGGAGGGACACGAAGGTCCCTGCTTTACAGGGAAAGCCCCAGACTGAGAGACGCGAGTCACCCGGGGCCTGGAGTGAGGGTGCAGCCGCACTGGGATTGGGGTCCAGGTGGTGCTGGGCCCCAGCCCGCTTTTCTCCACGAACAACCTGTTCTCAGCACCAAGGGAGTGGTCAGCAGGACCGAGCTAAGCTTACAGGGTCTCAAGCTTGCAGGGTCTGTGTGTGTTAGAGAAAGAGAGAGTTGCTGGGGATTGAACCCAGGGCCTTTGCATTGAGCTTCATCCCCAGCCCTTTTTTATTTTTTCTTTGGCAACACAGTCTCACTAAATCACTAAGCAGCCCAGACTGGACTCACACTTGCGATCCTCCTGTCTCAGCCTCCCGCGGTGCTGGGATTGCAGATGTGCACCACCACATTCAGCTTCCTATGCAGTTTTGTGGAGCCATTCGTTAAAAACCAAAACAAAACACAGTTGCAAAACCAAAACCAGGCTTGATAGTATTAACTTGCAGTTCCATTCTTTTTTTTTTGTCTATTTGAGACAGGTCTCATTATGCAGTTCAGGCTGGCCTGAGCTCACTTTGTAGCTCAGGCTGGCCTCAAGCTCACGGCAGTCCTCCTGCCTCAGTCTCCCAAGTGCTGGGATTACAGGTGTGAGCCACCACACCCGGCTGCCATTCCATTCTAACCAGAAAAAAAATCACACAAATTCATAAAAGACTCAGCAAGACTATAAACATCAAGCAACTCAGAAAAGCAACAGGATATTTTGTATGAACTCTGTAGTGCATTCCCTGTTTTTATACGTGCCGATCACCATTTTGTACAGCAGGGATTCCGTAATGCCATATTCTATGAAGACAGTGAAAAAGTTTAATTGAATTTCTTTGAACAGGAGCTGGGAGAGGTCAGGGCACAGGCAGGGCAGGGTTTCCTGTGCATGCAGGGACTAATGTTAGCCCAATGTTGGCGAACCTGTGGCATGCATGCCGCAGTGGGCACACACAGCCAAGACACCCCAGCGTTGATCACCGGATAATAGTTGTTTTCCCTAAACAAAACCCTCTGTATTAGCCGGGCATGGTGGTGCACGCCTGTAATCCCAGCACTCGGGAGGCTGAGGCAGGAGGATTGTTGTGAGTTTGAGACCAGCCTGGGCTACAAAGTGAGCTCAAGGCCAGCCTGAACTGCAGATCGAGACCCTGTCTCAAAAAAGACAAAAAAAAAAAAAAAAACCCTCTGTATTCAGGTTTCATTGCAGTGCTGGCACTTTGCAATAGATAAGTGGGTTTTTATAGAAAGCCCTTCCCGGCCCAGGAAGTTTATATCTGTAATCCCATGGGAAAGTTACTGGAGAGCCGGACGTGGTGGCGCACGCCTATAATCCCAGTACTTGGGAGGCTGAGGCAGGAGGATTGTTGCAAGTTTGAGGCCAACCTGGGTTACAAAGTGCACTCAAGGCCAGCCTGAACTGCACAGCAAGACCCTGTCTCAAAAAGACCAAAAAAAAAAAAAAAAAAAGGAAAGTTACTGGAATTCTAAGGAGTTAATTCCAATCTACCACTTTCAGTGCAGCCCATGGTGAGAATAAAGACACTAAGTCATATTTGTAGTTGTGGGGAGCTGAGGGGTCCTACGTCCAACCAGATGATGGCTAACCAGAACGAAGACCTTGACCCAGGGCCGAACCGAACCTGGGTTTTACTCGTTCTTGAAGAAGGGAGTGGCTGGAGGATGAGTGACTGTGAGAACCGCAGGAAGCAGGCGAGTGCCCTGAGCCGGGCTAGGCAGGAGGCCTGAAATCACCTCTGCAATATGCAGGGAGAAGGATGTGCAGAAAAAGCAGTCTGCATAACACACTTGAGGTAGTATCTAATGTTTTGGGGTCGTGCTTCAGCTCTGATGTGTGATCTTTCAAGCCCCAGGAAGTCAAGCTTCTATCCCAACAGCGTGGAGCACTGGTTCTTCATCCCGCCTCATCCGGGCTCACACAAGGGGGTGGGTGCGGGGTGCGGGGAAACACACCTGCCATCTCCAAAGATTACCATCAGCACCAGCTGGCCCGATGTGCACGGCTTAAAGCCAACTGAAGGGGTAAGGAGAAGTCCCAGCCAGCTCTGTACATGCCAGTACATGGAAATAGGGCCAGGTTCAGCCAAAATGGAGGCAATTGCTCCTCCTTCAAGGAGAGTGGCCCACGTGGTCCTCCACAGGTTTTGAGGCTGCGGTTTGGGCACTCCACCTCTAAAAGGCTTGCCATCACCGTCCTAACCACCCCCGGGCAGACCTCTCCCACTTGCCGTCCTGGGCGGCCTTGGTGTTGGCCTCAAGCAGCCCGCAGTGAGTTTTGTTATACGCGTTGATGGCAGGAAGTTCACGGCGACTCGCTCTTCTGTTGTGTTCCCTGGGTTTGTTCCGTTCATGGGCGGGAGCGTCCCGGAGGCCACATGTGCCCTCAGCAGCCGTGTGGCTGTAACTTTGAGCCACACACATGCTGCTGCAAGTACCCCAGCATCGCAGGCGAAATGTGTTCCCAAATCACTTTCCCCAAAATATGCGTGGCCGGTGCAGCACCAGTCCGTTGGACAGGAGGCAAAAAGGAGGAGAAATCGGATTTAAAAAGAGGCTTAACCAACTGAGGTTTAAAACAAAAACTCATGTTTGCAAACTTTACAGAAGCATGAGACCACATAAACATCTTTCAGTTACTACAGAACACAGAAGCTTTTCGCCAAGTTCCGCGGTGCTGGCTGGGGAGTTAGCTCAGCGGCACAACACCTGCCCGGCACAGCGCCTACCCGGCAAGCGCAAGGTCAAGAGTTCGATCCCCGGTACCGGAAGAAAAAACAAGTTCGGCGGTACACGCCTATAGTCCCAGTCATTTGGGAGGCTGAGGCAGGCAGACTGTAAGTCCAAAGCCAGCCAGGACAACTTAGCCAGCCCTCTTTGAAAAAAAAAAAAAAAAAAAAAAAAAAAACTACCATACCGGGCCGGGTGTAGCTCAGTGGCAAGCGCTCACCTGGACTGCTCAAGGCCCGGATGTGATCCCTAGCATGGAAAACATGGGGGAGGGGAGGAGCAGAGAAGGGGGCTGGACGGAGTTTGTTTTGCTGAGTGGCGCTGATTTAGGGACACACGGAGGTAGCGGGTGCCTGGGGACCCCTCCTTGGCTGCCCCAGTGGGGATGCAGCCGCCAGCCGCCTGCCAGTTTCCTGTCTCACTGCGGTGGCCCTGACCCACCGGTCCTTCCGGGTGGGGGTGGCCTTGGGGTCAAGCTTCTCCCTGACTGTGGGACCTTGGGCAAATGTGCAGGTCCTCCGGCCACCGCCTTCCTCATGCGCAGGGTGAGAATAGTTCGGGTCCCCCCCACATGCCCTGTGAGCCCAGCTGGGGCTGCGTGCCGTGAGCGTGAGGCCGGCCCGGGCTACACAGCAAGACCCTGTCTGCAAAGAGAAAGTGCCTCGTGAAGGTAAGACGCTGTAGCTGGGTGACCCTGTCACTTAGGGGTCTGCTGGGGCGGCCCCAGAGCTCCTGTATCCCCAGGCGCGGAGAGGGGCGGATATTTCTTCTGAGTCTACTTGAAACCCGGCCGTGGCTTAGCAGCATGTGGGGGCCAGGGCTCGCCACAGCCCTGACCCGAGCCTGTCTCTGACCCCTGTCTCCCCAGGTCCTGGGCCTCACTGGCCAGCACAGCGCTCCCCCCGGAGCCTGAGGAAGGGGTGACCGTGGGGCCCTTTCACCCGCTCTTCCTGCTCGGAGAACTCCAGCCCACACTTTGCCTCCAACCCCCATTGCCTCTCCCTGCTTTCATCCATTTTCTGAAAATGCAGGCACGGTGAGGGGCATCCCTGGCCCCTTCCCGGTGCAGCCGAGAACCCGGTGCAGGGTGGGTGCACGTGCTCTGCCAGCCCTGACCAGCTCCCGGGACGCCCCTCTGCCCTGGCATTCCGGCCGCACCCCTCCTCACCTTCCTGACAGGACACAGTACGGATGGATCCAGCGCTCTGCAGGCATCGTTAGTGATAAGCGTTCTCATGTGGTGGCAAATCTCAGATTTAAAAAGCAGTTTGCAACCATTTTCTCCCCTGGGCCCCTGCGGGGAGGGGTCTGAGCTGGACCTGAGCCACTGCTGGGCGACAGTGATGACAACAAGAGGGTCAGGGGTGCTCCCTGCCCCGGACCTGGTGGCAGGGGTGTGGGGCTGGCGGTGGACACTGCCCTGGAGCTCAAGGTGGGTGCCCGGAAACCCCCGGGGTAAGGAGGAGAAGGGAACGGGCGAGAAGGGCGGGAGGGTGGCGGCGGCCTGAGAAGTGCGGTAATCCACACGTCCGCAGAGAAAAGAGAAGCACTGCCCCCGATCCTCCTCCAGGGGCGCCCAGCCTGCAGACTCCCAGAACTGTCAGCACCTTGGACTCTGAAGACAGAGAAAGTGCAGGGTTCCTCCTGGGGAGCCTGAGTCCCACTGGCTACCTGGGCTTTGGGCTACTGGGTGGGGGAACCCGGGGACCCAGCCCCAGCCACACCCAAGCCTGGCAGAGCCGCCTAACCTTAACCCCTAACCCGTGGCCAGCTTGCTTCCCCCAGGACACGGCTGAGAGAAGGAAGCAGGTGTGTGTCGTGGTCCCCAGCTCAGCTCCCCTAGCCTGGGACAGAGGAGCTGGGGGCCAGCAAGGGACAGTCCTGTGTGACATGCAGTATAGCCACACCAGCAGCTGGCCCTGGCCTCTCTGAGAGTCTTCATGCATGTCACGGAGTGAATTCTGTCCCCAAATGTGTGTTCAGGAAATAACAACCCTCTCCTTATCTCTGGCAACAGCCTAAATACCCATCAACAGATGAATGGATAAAAAAATATGGTGTATACACACGATGGAATTTTATACAGCCATAAAGAAGGAAGCCATGACATCTGCAGAAACATGGTTGTAACCTGAGACCATCGTGCTAAGTGAATTAAGCCAGAATTCCAGCTCTTTTTTTTTTTTTTTTTGGTACCAGGAATCGAACTCAGGACCTTGCACTTGCCAGGCAGGTGCTTGTGCCGCTGAGCTATATCCCCAGCAAGCCAGACTTTAAAAGTTAAATATTGCATGTTTTCTCTTATGTGAGAAACCTAAAATACAAGTAATTAATGAATAAAATAAAGGAGAGATGACAGGAAACTAGAAAACAGATTCTTAGCGAGGGGAGTGGAGAAGGCAGAGAGGCCTCCAGGGGTTGAAAATGATGGTGCTATGTTCTATGTGTGAGCACCACTTCCCCAAAAGGACATCACTGTTCTAACTATACAAAATAGAAAGAAACAAAAAGAATACACTAAGGCCGAGTGTGGTGGCACATGCCTGTAACCCCAGCACTCAGGAGGCTGAGGCAGGCAGATTGCTGCAAGTTTGAGGGCAGCCTGGGCTACAAAGTGAGCTAGGACTCAGGGCACGTCACTGCGCGTGATCCATTCAGTCCATCTATGTTCTGCCAAAGTCAAGCTCTCCAAGCATGGCGGAAAAGCCCAAGCCCATTGTATTCCCTGAGACCGAAGGCTGTGAGCTCATTCCAGAAGTTCCAATCCACACTGGCGGCTCCAACCCGGAGTCCCCACTGCCTCCTCTGGGAAGCTTATGGCACAGTCTAAATAGACTATACTGTACACAGTAGTATGCATATTATGTAATCTATTGATCATCATTAGGTATGGGTAATGCAAATAAGTAATTGTGTTAGGGTCCTTTTCTCTCAGCGCAATAGAAAAGAGAAATAGAAAAATCAAAGAAGTTATGTGTAAGCCCTGTCATCCTAAATTTAAACTGGAATTAGAAGCATGAACTCATTATGCATTTTCTCTTTAAAAGGAAAAGTATTTTTCAGCTTTATCCACCAGAAATGTCTAGAAACTAATAACCTACCAGCGGTGGAGAACTTAGTTTATGGACTGTGGTCTCTAAACACCATTTTCCACTAAAAGGAGTTAGGGCACCTTGTGGGGGGAGCATTCCAGGGTTTGTACATGAAAGCAGGACAAAGGAGCCTGGAGCATCTCACTACGCGAGAAAGCAGGATGCTCTGACAGACTGTTGAAGCACACTCCACACAGCTTGCACGCCTCCCTCAAAGACCATGTGTTACAGGCGTGGTCCCCAGCCTGTGGTGTTATTGGAGATGATGGAGTTTTTAAGAAGTGGAAAATAGGTCACTGGGGATGTGACCTCAAGGGAACAGTGGGACCTGGGCCCCTTCCTACCTCTCTCTCTGCCTCTTAGCTGTCCTGAGGTAAGCAATCTCTTCCTCTGTGTGCTCAACTTCACCACAGGTCCAGAGCCACACAGTCAAGAGACCATGGACTGACACCTCCGAAACCATGAACCTGAATCAACCTTTCCTTCCAAGAATTTTTTTTTTAACCTCAGGCATTTTGTCATAGTGATGGAAAGATGGCTAACATATTATCCTACCTTATAAACTATTCACTGACTTTCTTTCCTCTCTTCATCTAAAAGCCACTAGACAGATCTGAACAAGGTAGGTGGTGGGGTGGGGTCAGGCCCCATACTCAAGTGGACTGAGAAGGGCCTCACAGAAGTGTTGAAATACAAAAAATATAAATATAAATAAATAAAAATTTTAAAAAGAAGGGTTGAAATAATGAGAGTTAAAGACAGGAGATACAAATATGGAAAAAGAGAAGCCAGAGTGAACTTTGTTGTGCTGGATTGAAATTGTGGATAATCCTGGGGATTCATGTTATTTAATAGATAGGAGGGAAGAAATTGAAACACTCCATTGTAAGGTCCTTATACTTTAAATGAAATAATATAGCAGCACTTAAACATAGACTGTGATTAATTGAATTTGTACTATACACCTTAAAACAACCATTAAAATAGTGAAAGAGTTTAACTAGCAGCTAGTAAGCCAACAGATGAGAGACAACAGGATCATTTAAAATGCACCAAAAGAAGACAGAAAAAGAGGACAAGGGAAATAGTTAGGACAAATAAGAATAGTTAGGACAAATAGATAACAACTAATTAAATGGATTTAAACTGAACCATATCAATAGTCACATTAAATATAAATGGTCTAAATATCCAAACTGAAAGGCAGAGATTGGATTTTAAAACAAGATCTAGTATGTCATCTGTAAGACACACTTTAAATATAATATAAAGACACAAATAGATTAAAAGTAAGGGAAAATAGATTAAAAGGTGGGAAAAGATATGACATGTTATCACTAATCTAAAAAGTTGAAATGGTTTAGTAGCAGAAGACCATGTAGATTTTAGAGCAAAAAATATTAGCACAGATAAATAATAATGGCAAAAAGAGTCACTTCATCCTGTTTACACATCTACTAACCGACCTCCAAAATTCTTGAAGTGAAAAAATTATAGAATGGCAGAGAAATTGCTAAATTGACGATCACAGTTGAAGATTTTAGTATCCTGCTTTCAATAATCGATAGAACAAGTAAATAGAAAACCAGTACGTATATAAAAGATTTGAGCATTATCAACCCGCCTGACCCAGTGAACATTCATAAACATTTTCCCCAGCAGTCGCAGAATCCACACCCCTCTTGTCAAGTTCACTCAGAACATTTCTCAAGGTAGACAATTGTTTGTAGCCATCACATTTGAAAGGATTCATGTCCTTCGAGGCTGTTCTCTTACAATAATGGAATTGAATTAGAAGTTAATAACCACAGGGGATGGTGGCACATGCCTGTAATCCCAGCACTCAGGAGGCTGAGGCAGGAGGATGATTGTGAGTTTGAGGCCAACCTGGGCTACAGAGTGAGCTCAAGGCCAGCCTGAACTGCACAGGGAGACCCTGTCTCAAAAAGACCAAAAAAAAAAGGAAGACGCTAATAACCCAAAGATCTCTGAAAATGCCCAAATAACACAATTCTAAATAACATATATGGAATGTAGCTCAGTGGGACAGTGCCTGCCTGGCAAGTGCGAGGTCCTAAATTTGATTCCTGGTACTAAAAATAAATAAATAAATAAATAAATAAATAAATAAATAACACATAGGTCAAAAAGGAAATCAAAGGCTAAATTAGAAAGCTTTGAACTGACCAAAAAGAAAAATACAACAGAGCAAAATTTGTGGGGTTATTAGTTGTAGATTGTCTCAAATAGTGCTTTGTGTCAGGTTGTATCAAGTTCTCGCCTCAATTTCCAGTTTGCTGAGAGTTCTTTTTTAAAAATGACAAGGAGGTGTTGGATTTGGTCAAATGCCTTTTCTGCATCAATTGCTATGATCACAGGAGTTTTCTTCGTAACCTGTTGATGTGGTAGATTACATGACTAATTTGGGGAATTTTGTTTGTTTTTGTAGGCTCTGGGGTGGAGCCCCAGGCCTCACACACGCCAGACAATGGCTCTGACTGAGGGACATCCCCGGCACCAGCTGGACTGATTTTGAATTGTGAGTCAGCCTTGCTCCTGGCCAGTGCAATCAGGAGGTAGCTGTCTTCTCTCGCTCCCTTCCTACTGGTGGAGCAGGCACAAGGGGGTGGGGAGGGGTCACCCCACAAAACAGACAGGGGTCTGGGTCCCTTGCAAAATTTCTGAGTCCCTGATCACCGTATGGAGGGAAGCCCTAGCCACTCACATTAGATTATGGGACTGAGACACAGATGTTTTCGGGTTAAGTCACTGCTATTTAGGGATTTGTTATCATACTTAGCATTTCCTTGCTGTTAACTCCTAAAACTGTCAGGGTGTCTTGAATGATGCCTTCTAATAACCACGAGATACCCAGGAACATATCAGAACTTCTTGGTGATTTTATCCGGAATCAGTTCTGGAGTGTTAAAAGGCCTTTAGCTTACCGCCTTTTTGTTTTTGTTTTTGTTTCTTGCTTTCTGTTTTTTTGAGACAGTGTTTCACCATATAGCCCAGGCTGGCCTTGAACTCACTGTGATCCTCCTGCCTCAGCCTCTTGAGTTCTGGGATTACAGTTCTGAGCGTGCGCCACCACACCTGGCATTTACTGCCTTTTTATGTCTACTCTACTACAAATATTTTTTAAAAATAGATCATTTTGGACATGAGGTCTGATTTAAAAATCTGATTTCCAAAGCACTTGGGAGAGATTGATGAAACCACACCCTGGAGGCGATGGTGCTGGGCCTGGACGGGCTCCCAGCCCCTCTGTGTCTGCTGATCCGGGGCTCTGGGGCTGGGGGCTCTGCACACACCCTTGGGAGATGCTCATTTCCTAGGCACACGGATGTCGGGGAGATGCTGGAGACTCCTCTTTGTTTTTCCTTACTGGGAACTCGCAGGGACCTGGATCAAACCCACCCAGCAGAGCCTCTCACTGTGTTCCCAAGGAAAACCAGCGAGCTGCTCTGCTCCGGAGCCTCTCGGTGCTTGGCTGGCATCTTCTTAGCAATGCACTTACAACCACCTCTGCTTCTGTGTGTACGTGCACACACACACACACACACACACAGATTTTATTTTCGTTTCCTGCTGGTGCTGATGATTTGAACCCAGGGCCTTCCTGTGCGGCAGCCCCAGGTAACAGCTGACTTTCTAAAGGCTGAATGAGGCTGTTTCTCTCCCCTTCCTTCCCTCTTCCTCTCTCTCAGGGCTGCTCTGGAGCTCCAGGCAGCAGTGGCAGTGAGATCTGGGCGATTTATGTCACCCGCCCCTACCCGGCCGGGAGGAGGGCCCTGGCCTCAGTGCCCGGGAGCCTGTGTCCTTGCCTTGCCCTGCCGGCGCCTGCTCGCTCCCTTGCAGCAGGCCCAGCTCCCCGGGCTCAGCAATCTCATCAGCCCTGGAACTGTGCTGCTTTTCTGTCCCCAAACCTCGCTGCTGCCATAAATAGGCACCACGCGGCCCCCTTCCGTGATTGGTCAGAGGAAAGGAGTGCGGGGAGCCCCTCGGAGCGCGATGTTCCAGGCAGAAGACCCGAGCGGCGCCAGTCCGCAGCCAGGGCGATCAGAGAGGAGCAGTCGGGCTGGCACGGGCTTCGCTGCCCAGCGTGGGGGCCCCAGCTCCCACCGTGCCCTGGCCCTGGGCCCTGGCTGTCACTCCGCGGAGACCAGGCTGCCTCCCTCCCCACACTTCCTGGTGGAGCTGTCTGTTTTTATTGCCGCTAGCGGAGATCCTTCCCTCTCGGCTGAGTGTTGATTGGCCTCCCCCGCTTCCGCTCTGTTACACGCTCAGCCCCTCGTCCCCCTCCCCCAGGGGAAGGCACCTCGGCAAAGAAGCCTTCTGGCAAGTCAGCAAGTGGTTCTGGCTCAGTCGCTCGTGGCTAAATCAGAGGTTAAGAGAAAGCTCAAGCGAGGGCGAGGGAGGGCTGTGACCCCGCTTCCCCCGTGCTCCTCAGGCCTGGGCACCCCCCTCGCTGCTGCACCCACGCACGCCAGGCCAGCGCTGAACATTCATGGTGGCCCGAGAAGGCACAGGGGCCGAGCGTCATCCCGTGCCAGGCGCCCATTCCAGTCCTGAGGGCAGGGAGGTGATGAAGGCCCCCTCCGGGAGACAAAGTCAGGAAGGATGCATCTGTACAATGGGACAGAGCAGCGGTGGAGGGGACTCCTGGGTGGGCACGGAGACTTGCTGGTAAGATGGAAGGCAGAGCTCAGCCTTGAAGGACAACCAGGTAGCCTGGAGGAGGTGGCCGGAGGGACATCCCAGGGAGGAGCCACAGTTGGTGTAAAGTCACAGAGCCAGGAAATAGGGTGGTGCTGAGAGGAGACAGTGGGAAATTTGATGTGGCTGAAAGTTAAGGTCTTGCTGGGGGGTGTAGTGGCTGCCACCTGTAACCCCAGCACCCGGGAGGCTGAGGCAGGAGGATCTCTAAAACTACAAGGCCATCCTGAACTACATAGTGAGACCGTGTCTCAAAAAAAAAAAAAAAAAAAAAAAAAAAAAAAAAAAAAAAAAAAAAAAAAAAAAAAAAAAAAAAAAAAAAAAAAAAAGATAAAAAAGAAAGTTAAGGTCACAGGGAAGACCAGTTCAGGGCTGTGGTGCCCATCCAGCACTTTCTATATAACTCTTACGCATGTCAAAAGCAAACACCTGCATAAAGTACACAACTCGCTATTTTGAGTGGACTTTCAGAGCCGTGCACCTGGTACCCATAAGTAACTTTAGGACAACCCGGGAAGAAAACTCCTGGCGAGGTTTTTGACGGGGCAGGCAGGACCAACTGATGCCACTTGTCAGCTTGGTAGCAGGGCAGGCACGGGGCCACAGAGCCATGCCTGGGCCCTGCTGGAGCCCAGGATGAGTGTGCGCGGGACTAAAGATTTGCAGCGGTGTCGGTGACATTTACTCCACTCTCGTGTTCTCCTTTGGCAGGAAAAGAACTGGGTTATGAACACGCGGCTGCTCGCCGGCTGGCTGTCTAGCAGCAGGCACACAAATCAGGATTATGGATGTCACTGTCTCTGCACAAAGAAAAATGGACGGAGAGGCCCGGTCACGGCCCGAGCCCAGGGCTGGAGCAGGCCACCTCTGCAGAGCGCAGGTGGCCCAGGGTCAGACGACCTGGAGGAACCTCTGGAGTGGCTTTGGGGACAGCGGGGTCTGATTTACCCACGATGCTATGACAACCGTATCACTCTGGGTGTGTTTCTTTTTTTAATTGCAAGTAGGAAATAAAACCAAAGCAAATGAAACCAGCTTTAACGATCAGAGGAGCTCCGTTCTGATGAGATCTTTGACTGGGATCGTGTGGGAAACCCCTCCCGCCGATAACATAAAAATGCTGGGCAAAACAGAGCCAAATAAAGAAGTAGGGAGCGCCTGGCTCAGTTAGCAGAAGAGAAAGGGGTCTGGCCGGCTCAGAAACAGCGTGGTGATCACCGACCAGGTCCCCACAGCCGCCCGGGGACAGAAGCCAGGGAGGAGCAGAAGGGTCGTCAGAGCCAGGAGCCCAGGGGCCTTGGTTTTGGTGTCTGGTCAGGGAGACAGGAAGTCAGCTGTTTGGCTGGCAGAGGGGAGACTGGAAACTCCACGTCTGCCAGGCGTGGCAGCACACACCTATAATCCCAGCTCCCGGGAGGCTGAGGCAGGAGGATGGAGGTAAGTTCAAGACCAGCCTGGGCTACACAGTGAATTCAAGACCAGCCTGAACTGCATAGCGAGACCCTGTCTCAAAAAAAAAAAAAAAAAAAAACAAAACTCCGCTTCTGTGCAGTGCTGGGCTGCTGAGGGCTGATCTCTTTTACAGGGTGAGCTAGGAAGAGCCACGCCCTGCACAGGGAGATGATAGGACGTGGTTTAGCAGCGCTGGGCCAGAAATCCCTAAACAGAGCTAAACAGGGCCCCTTGGAAACACCAACCCCGTTCGTGCGCTCTGAGTGGGCTTGAGGTCCGCATGTGTGCTGCACGTGGGTCTGGCGTTCCTATGCCAGGGGAGGGGCCTTGGCTCCCGGCAGGTGACAGCCCTGGGCCCCAGTAACGGTGACGCCAAGTGGCTCTTGGGAGCCTTACAGAAATCCCCGCATGCAGCGAGCTCCCCCAAGACGACCCCAGGAAATCAGATCAAAGTTCAGGAGTCACCTCAGATGCCACAGGTGCTACAGGAAGCCCACGGCTGCCGTCCCAGGTGGGAAGATGGACTAGGAATGTTAACGGTGGAAGGGCAGAATGAAAGATTCACTCTCCAGAGAAGAGTGATGTATAATGAAACAAGCACTTATAGACAGGGTCTCACTGCATAGCCCAGGCTAGGCTCAAACTCACAGCAATCCTCCTGCCTCAGCCTCCCGAATACTGGGATTACAGCAGACACTACCATGCCCAGCTACAAAATCAAGTTCAATAATCAGTGTAGAAATGTTGCTTGTTTAAAGGAAATGGTGAGGTTGAGGCCAAAGGAAGGAAACTCGACATGCAGAGCCGGAAGGTGAAGCTGACATCTCAGGGGAGAGCCGGGGAGACCTCCTGATCGGACCAGGGGCCCCTTCCGCCCCCATTGCTGTGGCAGCATGGGACTGTGGCCCTGCCCACGTGCCCAGTCACCCATGCAAACAGATGACCCTGTCTATAAATTAATTAAAATAAAACAGACTTTGATTCACATAGGAAGATTTTAATCCTTTTCCCCCATTTCCTCAGCTGACTTTTCTTGGGATCCAGGATTTGAAAAATAATAAATTTAAGCCGAGAGTAGAGCTTGCGCATAGCATGCGCAAGTCCCAGGGTTCACTTCCCAGCAACCTGAGAAGAAAATGAGAAAAAAAGAGATACATTTGAGAAGAAAAGTTGGGAAAGACAGAAAAAATGTGGACGAACCCATCAGGCACTGGCCATGGCAAACAACAAGAGGACCCGGAAGAGCGACTCCCATGGGCGGAGCTGCGAGGGTGAGTGAACGGCTGGGAACCCTCCGCTCTCCGTGCAGGAGACAAAACTGGACTGCGCAGGTACGCCGCACGCGGACATCGCAACTCAGAAGCCTGCGCTTGATGAGCAAATCCGCAGCACGCCTTTTAGGGTTAAATCTTTATAAACCCAGGCAGCAAAGATTGCTTTCTTTTTATTCCTTTCTTTGTGTGTTTGTGTGTGTGAAAATGTGTGTGAGAAGGTGTGTGAGAATATGTATGTGAGAATGTGTGTGAGCATTGTGTGAGAATGTGTGTGAGCATTGTGTGAGAATGTATGTTTGTGTGACTGTGTGTGAGAATATGTGTGAGAATTGTGCGAATGTGTGTGTGAAAACGTGTGTGAGAATGTGTGCAAGAACTGTGTGTGATTGTGTGTGTGAGAGTGGGTGTGAGAATGTGTGTATGAGAATTGCGTGAAGATGTGTGTGTGTGAGAATGTGTGTGTGAGAATGTGTGTGTGAGATTGTGAGAATGTGTGTGTGTGTGTGTGTGCGTGTTGCTACAAATGGAGCTGAAGGCCTTGCACTTGCTAATCAAGCAATCTACTACCAACCTGTGTCTCCAGCCCAAGATCTCTTAAATAGGATATCAAAGGGGCTGGGGATTTAGCTCAGTGGCAAAGCACCTGCCTGGCAAGCACGAGGTCGTGAGTTCAGTTCCCGGTACCGGAGAAAAACCAAAAAAAAAAAAAAAAAGATATCAAAACCGTAAGTTTAAATTAAAGGACTGAAAAAAAAATAAAAAATAAAAGTAAGTTAAAGGACTGAAGGTGGACATGGTGACACACATCCTGTAATCCCAGCACTTGGGAGGCCAATGCAGTAAGATTGCCGTGTGTTCAAGGGCAGCCTGGGCTACATAGTAAATTCAAGGCCAGTCTAAACAACACAGTGAGATCCCGTTTCAAAAAAAAACAATAAATAGGGGGCTGGGGATTTAGCTCAGAAGCACAGCACCTGCCTGGTAAGCTCAAGATCCTAAGTTCAATTCTCAGGGGATTTAGCTCAGCGGCACAGTGCCTGCCTGGCAAGCGCGAGGTCGTGAGTTCAATTCCCAGTACCGGAAAAAAAAAAAAAAAATGAGAAAAAAACCCCAATAAATAAATAAATAAATAGACTGAATGAAAAAAATACCACACAAGCCAGGTGTGGCGGTACGTGCCTGTAATCACAGCACTCGGGAGGCCAAGGCAGGATGATTGCTATGAGTTCAAGGCCAGTTTAGACTACATAGTGAGATCTTGTCTCAAAAAAAACCAACAGAACAAAAAATAAATTAAAGGACTGAAAAATCATACAATTTTTACATTTTTAAAAACTTTCTAAAGAAAAAAACTTTCTAAACATGGGCATGGTGTCCCACACCTGTAATCCCAGCACTTGGGAGGTTGAAGCAGGAGAATCATATAATTGAGGCCAGCCTGAGCAACATAGGGAGACCTTGTCTTGAAAAACAAAAGAGGCCAGGTGTGGTGGTGCAGGCCTGTAATCCAACCACTCAGGAAGCTGAGGCAGGAGGATCACTGTGGGCTACAAAGTGAGTTCAAGGCCAGCCTGAGCTGCATAATGAAACCTTGCCTCAAAAAAAAAAAGAAAAAAGGAAAAATAAAAACAACAACAACAACAAAAACACTTTCTGCATCAACCACAAGACAAAATAAAGTGAAAAAAAAAAAAGTGAAAAACTAGATTGGGAGGAGACAGAACACGTATACAACAGACAAGGATTTAGCTCCCAACATACGCTAATAACCACAGGAAAACAATCAAAAGACAGTCTGTCCAAAAAATGGGCCAAGGACTTAACAAAAGGAGTTTGCAGAAAAGAAAGCTGATACTTAAGAAGAAAAAATGGTTTGCTTCACTGACATTAGGAGAAATGCATACTGAAACTATAACAAGATATCATAAGACTGTCAAAAACAGCAGCTCTAACAATCTCAAGTGCAAAGACATGGACCAAAGAAAATCCCTGTCCATCGCTACTGTGGGAAGGAGGGCTGGTCCATTGGAATGAACTTGATGCTGGTGACACTGAAGATGTACCAATGCTATAACCCAGGTAACATCTGCATTTGGGAGGCTGAGGCAGGAGGGTTGCTATGAATTTGAGGCCAGCCTGGACTACATAGAAAGACCCTGTCTCAAAAAACAAGAAAGAAAGAAAGAAAGAAAGAAAGAAAGAAAGAAAGAAAGAAAGAAAGAAAGAAGAAAGAAAAAGAAAG
>NW_004955413.1:27916187-27967665 GCF_000276665.1 Chinchilla lanigera
AAAGAAAGAAAGAAAGAAAGAAGAAAGAAAAAGAAAGAAAGAAAGAAAGAAAGAAAGAAAGAAAGAAAGAAAGAAAGAAAGAAAGAAAGAAAGAAGAGGGCCAGGGATATAGCTCAGTGGCACAAGCGCCCACCTGGCAAGCACAAGGTCCTGAGCTTGATTCCTGGTACTAAAAAAAAAGGAAGGAAGGAAGAAAGAAAAGAAAGAAATTATTCTGGGCTCCACTTTCCCTCGTAGCACTTCCTGCATGCTGGATTTCACACTCCAGTTTCCCTCAGTTCATTGCAGCAGTCTCCAGAGGTCCTGGGCGCCCTCACTGCCTCCCTACCTCTGCCCACTACTTTAGGTTCAGCTCCGTCATGCCAGTCAGGATGATCCGAAACAAACAGAAGCCCTGCCGGGCATGGTGGCACACGCCTGTAATCCCAGCACTCAGGAGGCTGAGGCAGGAGGATCATAGCGAGTTCGAGATCAGCCGGGGCTACAAAGTGAGCTCAAGGCCAACCTGAACTGCATAGGGAGACCCTGTCTCAAAAAGACAAAAAAAAAAAAAAAAAAAAAACCAGAAGCCCAGTCCTACTTTCTGCCCAAATCCCCGCACGGATTCCAGGGCCTTCAGAGTGAAAGCCATGTCCTCACCATGGCCTCCAGGACAGACCAAACCTGTGCTGCCACCTGCCTTCATTTCTGGCAGACCTCTGCCCGGGGCTGGCCAGCCGCAGTCATTAACGCAGCTTGTCCTTTGCCTGCCCGCTTCTTCCCCGGGGAGCTCTGCCCAGCCCGGCCCTCGCCCTGCTGTCAGAGGAGCTTGGCTTGCGACATTTATTTCCTGTCCGTGTGCTTCCAGCCGGGGCTCTGTGACACCGTCAAAGGCAGGAAGTGGGCCGAGGAGCTGGGAGCAGGAGGAGTGCCACGGGTTGCCTCAAAGTGACCTCCAGTGAGGGCTTTAGGGACTGCGACGTTGACACGCACCCTCCCAGACCCCAGCTTCCCTGTCCCCCGCCCCGGCCTTGTCCTTCATCCTGAGCAAGGCTTACCACGTGCCAAGAGGCTTCTTCTGGTCCTGCATTTACCATCTCCACCCCACCCACAGAGGGCTCGGGGAACACGGGGGTTTTAGTGTGTCACCACTGTGCCCCTAGGAAGTGCCTGATGATACGGTTTGGCTCCTGAGTGTCCCTCAAAAGTCTCCATGGTAGAGGCGTGCTGCTCAGGCAGTGCTGCTGGGACTTGGTGGAGCCTGAGGAGGAGGAGCCTCATGGGAGGACTTTAGGTCATTGGGGCGTGGCCTCTGGGGGACTGTGGGTCTCCAGCTCCTTCTCTTGCTCCTTCTGTCTTGCTCTCTCTTTTGGTTGTTTTGGGCTGAGAAGGAGCCGACCGTGTGGAGCCAGGAAAGCTTGCCAGGCAGAGGCAGCACCGTGTGCCAAGGCCCTGGGGCACCTGAGAGGCAGGTCCATAGGAGGAGCAGGAGCGTGCACAATGGCTGCCTGGGAAAAGCAAGGAGCCCTGGCACCAGCCGAGGCTGTGAGGGACCTGGGACCAGGGCTGATGCCAGGCTTTCCTCTCCTGGCTGAGCTCGGCTTTGAGGCAGCTATATTTTGGCAGGGGGAGAGGGGAGCTGGAGACAGAGTCTTGCTATGTAGTCCAATGGGGGAACTCGAAGTGTTCCTCCTGCCTCAGCCTCCTGAAGGCTGGGATTACAGGTGTGCACCACCACACCAGGCCAGGCTGCTGCATTTTAACAATGTGTCATTCTTGTGGATTTGTTCTACAAAGTTTGAAGTCTGACTGTGATACCATCAATTGTTAGTCATAAATAAGGTCACCTTAAAAACAATTCAGATGTGCTATGTCCATGCTCCAGTTCCCCAAGATGAACATAATCATTAGGTCCTGCACATGTGCACTAATAAAAAGAGATACCTAAAAGAAGTAAATTTCTAAAAATCAAATACATTATCCAGGTTGCCTTTTAAGTAGTTGCACTGTCCTGGATGCTTCAGTAAATCAATTCTAGGCTGGAGATATAGCTCAGTGGCACAAGCACCTGCCTGGCAAGCGTGAGGTCCTGAGTTCGATTCCCGGTACCAAAAATAAATAAATAAATAAAATAAATTGAGGCCAAACGTTTCCCTTTCACAGTCCCTTGACTTTAGAGAAGAGCCAGAAGCCACACTGTACGCATCCAGTGGATAAGGTGGACCGGGACACGTGTTCCGCTTTACAAGCTGTCTCTCTGTCAGACGGCACCCAGCAGCAGCAGCAGTCACTGTATTTCTTATCACACCTCATAAAGACTCAGGAAAGGGGACTTTGACACCTGCTCCAGAAGGATACAAGAGCAAGCGTGGTGGTGCACGCCTGCGATCTCAGCATATGGGAGGCTGAGGCAGGAGGATCCTTGTGAGTTTGAGGCCAGCCTGGACTACAGAGTAGTTCAAGGCCAGCCTGGACTGCATAGCGAGACCCTGTCTCAAAAAGACAAAAGCAAGCAAGCAAGAAAGACAGAAAGAAAGAGATGGAAATGATGGGGTAAATGTGTCCAAGGCCGGAGGGAGGGTTCTGAGGGCATTCGTGGCAATGTGTCTTTTACTGGAATGAAGATTTCTGTGCTGTGGTCCTGGTATTCTGCCACAGCCACATACCCAGCAGTCACACCCTGGGTGGCCTAAAGCGACAGATGTGATCTCCCAGTTAAGTCTGAAACTGAAGTGCAAACCCCAGAAGGACCCCTTTGGCTCCCAGCCCCGGTGGCTCCTGCTACCATGACTAACGTCGCATCCCCCAGGGAAAGTGGGACCAGTGACGGTGCCCGAGGCAGGGCCTCTGGGACAGGTCAGGTCTAGGGCGCTCACGCGTGTGGAGCCTGCCATGTGGCTCGAGTCCTCACGCCAGCTGCTTCTGTCCCCCTGTGGGGTGGGGGGGCGCTCGGCCGGTCACACAGAGACTGGGGCCGTGCTGGCAGGTGCGCTGTCACCAGGAGAGACAACGGAATACATTAAAATGTCTCCTTTCCCCTGGCTCTGCCACGCCACGCCCTCGGAGCCCTTTGGGGACGCGTGGCAGAGAGAGCAAAGGAGCCGCGTGCCCCGCTCCTGTGCAGGGCAGGGACAGGGGTGGGGACACCGGTCCTTGAAACACAGGTGCTGTCCCCCTGCCGGGCGCCTTTCCCTTTCTGTTTGTCAGGCCCTCCAAACCGCTCCGCTTTGGTCCCCACAGGGCAGGTCCCCAGGGCTCTGCAGCCCGAATAGGTGACCCAACCCTCCCTAGTGCAGAGGATGGCTGCTCCAGCCCGAAGTCCTCAAGGAATGCAAAAAACAAAGCAAAAACAAAGTCACCAGAGGTTGCTATCAGTGACATTAGCGGTCGAGAGCTCAAAGTAAGTGCTCTGAATTTACTGCTAAACCTGTGAGCGGGGTCGCTCTGACCCCTGACCTGCAAACTGGCCAGGTCAGGAGCCAAAGTCCATCGCAGCGCACCTGCCAGGTGACAACCTCAAGGGGTCACTGGGCCATTTTTGCTCAGTGAAAAGCCCAAATTACAGCGCAGTACGACATAACCGTTTAAAACAATCTGTTTACCATCTCATTTTAAACTCTGCGTGAACTCCAAAGAAAAGCTTTATTAGGATAAATTTGGGCCTGTGATCCCAGCACTGTGGGAGGCTGAGGGAGGAGGATGGCCAGTGTGAGTCCAGCCTGGAAAATTTAGTGACTTAGAGAGATCCTGTCACAAATTTTAAAAAATATATATTTTAAAGTTTTTTAAAGTGCTGGAAAGGAGGGGTAACTCAACCTGAAGGCCCTCAGTTCAATTCCCAGTATCACAAAAGGCAGAAAACATTTTTAAAGGATAAATCTGGGGCTGGGCATGGTGGTATACACCTATAATCTCTGTACTCAGGAAGCTGAGGCAGGAGGACTGCCCAAGTTCAAGGCCAGCCTGGCCTACACAGTAAGTTCAAGGCCAGCCTGAATTACAGTACAAGACCCTGTCTCAAAAAAAAAAAAAAAAAAAAAATCTGGGGCAGGTTCTTGTCTACCTCGATACAGTGAAATGATACTTCAACTCTTACTATTAAGACCACTGAAGGCCAAAGTACTATACACCTTTCAACTTCTATCCCCACCTGGGAGGAATGAAGATGAAGTATTTATCATCAGACATTCAAGTAAAGAAACTTTTTCTGACATTAAGTTTACAAAATAGTATAGTAGTCAGACATGGTGGCATATGCCTGTAATCCCAGCACTCAGGAGGCTGAGGCAGGAGGATCATAAGTCTGATCCCAGCCAGGAGAACTGAGTAAGAGAGACTGTCTCAAAATAAGAATGAGTGGGCTTTTACTCGGTGGTAGAGAGCTTGCCTAGCACCTGCAAGGCCCTGGTTTAATTCTCAGTGCCAAAACAAGAAAAAAGAAGAAAACATCAATGAAAATCATGAATGTAAATAAGGCTATTTAGGAGTCAAAAGGTCTTTTCCTGAGCAGAATGCAAGGTGTGTTTGTTAGTTTTGCAGTGCTGGACGCAGGACCTATGTTCCTGCCCTGCCAGGCAGTCACAGCTCACCACTGAGCTCTGTCGACCCAGTAAAAATCACTGCAAGCTGGGCGAGGTGGTGCACACCTATAATTCCCAGCACTCAGGAAGCTGAGGCAGGAGGATCGCAAGGCCAGCCTGCACTACATATAAATAGTCTCAATAAATGAATAAATAAATAAATGAATAAATAAACACTGCAACCATCTCTTACTAAATCTCCTTTTTCTACTCAGTGTTTTGCAGGTTTTGATAAGACGAAATCAATGAGATCTAAAACCAAGACTTTCACCACCCCTGGGCTTCCTGCTGTGGTGCAGTTATGAAATATCTTTTAAGCAGCTTTGAGAAAACCGATTAAGCCCACTGACGTTTGGCCGGCAGCAATCTGTATGGGGCACATCTTGCATGTGTGTGTGTGTGTGTGTGTGTGTGTGTGTGTGTGTCTCTGCCTGTGTGGCAGGGGTTAATTTTTTTTAAATGCTCGCATGCGAAAAAAACGATTGTCTAGAATCCTGCGCCTAATAATTGTATAATTACAGAGCGGGTAAGCTAAACCATTTCAAACTGTCGCCTTTGAAAGAGACTTTGGATAGAGATTAAGGGCCAGCTCAAGTCTCAGTAATGAGTTATTTCTGTCAGGCTGGGTTGTGGGGGCCTTTTATTCACTACTTGCAAAGCTCGCTGTCAGCACGTTTTATAGACAAAAGACCCGGAGCGCAGAGATCACTCGCGGAGCCAGGGAGAGAACTGGGTCCCCAAACAGCAGCTCTCTCTCTCCACCATCGCCGCCACGCCACAGCCCTGCAGGGCTCCACCCCTGCCCATCTCAGGGACTCGGGATCCTGGGTATACGCAGAATGGAACAACTCCTGTCAAACACACACTGTGTTCAGAAGATGCTGAAGGTTCCAACAAGATTCTTTTTTTGTTTTTCCGGTCTTGAGTCAGGGTCTCACTATGTAGCCCAGGCTGGCCTCAAACTGGAGATGATCCTCCTGCCTCAGCCTCCTGAGTGCTGGAATTACAGGTGTGCACCACCTCGCCCAGCTGGCAAGCACAAGGTCCTGAGTTTGATTCCCAGTATACACACACACACAAAAAAAAAAAAAAAACCAGAGGAGAAGCCAGGCCTCGTGGGGCACACCCGTCATCCCAGCACTTGAGAGGCTGAGGCAGGACGGTGGCTTCCAGTTCAAGGTCAACCTGGGCTACATAGCGAGTTCAAGGCCAGAGTGGACTACAGAGTAAAATCCTGTCTCAAAAAAAAATTTTTTTTAATTTTAAAAATAGGGGAAGAGCTTCTTTTCCGGTTACCACAGCACAAGCAGCCATGAGCAGCAGAGTGTCCCTCGGCACCCTGTACAAGGCAGTGCGCCAGGTCCTGCACGGGAAGCTTTTGGAGGCTGTGGAGCTGCAGATCAACCTGCAGAACTATGACCCTTCGAAGGACAAGCGCCTTTCAGGCACTGTCAGGCTGAAGTCCGTTCCCGGCCCCAGGTTCTCTGTGTGTCTTGGGGGACCAGCAGCACTGCATGGGGCCGAGGCTGTGGCCCTCAGCCCGGAGCATCGCAGTGAGATTCTGTCCCCAGCAAAAGCACCAGGAAAACATGTTCACTGCACTGGATTTGGCAGCAATATTACAGAGATAACATCCACAGCACAGGCAGTGAAAGAAAAGGCAGATAAATGGGACTTCATTAAAATTAAGAACTTTGTATGTCAAAAGATTTTTATCAAGAAAGTTGAAAGACCTGGGAGGCTGAGGCAGGAGGATCAGTTAGTTTGAGGCAAGCCTGGGATACACAGTAAGTTCAAGTCCAGCCTGCACTATATATTGAGACCCTGTTTAAAAAATAATAATAAAGGCGAGGGATATAGCTCAGAGGCATAGTGCCTGCCTGGTAAGCGTGAGGTCTTGAGTTTGATTCCCAGTACCAAATAATAATAATAATAATAATAATAATAATAATGTAAAAATAAAAATATGGTGGCTGAGTGTGGTGATGAACGTCTGTAACCCCAGCTCCTTGGGATGCTGAGGCAGGAGGATTACAAGTAGGTGGACTGCATGACAACCCCTGACCCCTTCAACACTCTTCTCATTGACTGCACGCTAAAGGACATTTTGGGGCCAGGGGTATAGCTCAGCGGCACAGCCCCTACCTGGCAAGTGTGAGACTCTGAGCTCAATTCCCAGTACCAAAAAAAAAAAAAAAAAAAAAGACATTTTGGGTAGACTGGGTAAAGAAACTTAAAAATTGCATTTCCCTGTTTCATTTTACTTCTTCAAATGAGGTCCATAAGGCACAGCGCTGCTTAGAGGGCCGGAAACCGAGAGCCTCCAGGAAAGGCCACACCCATCGCCATTACTGGGAGAAGCTTGAAGAAGCTGGGCACGATGGCACACGCCTGCAATCCCAGCTCTCCGGGAGGCTGAGGCAGGAGGATCTCAAATTTGAGACCACCTGGCGATGCAGGGAGATCTGGTCTCAAAATAACATGTTATAAAGGGTGTGGGACTTAGCTCAGTACAAAGGGCTCTGGGGTCTCCAGTACTGGAAAAAAATTTTTTTGAAGATGGTGCTGCCAGACACAGGTTATATCAATGAGACTGGTGTTTGGTTTCATTTTGCCTGACTCGGTTTTGTGCTTTTAGACAGGGTTTCGCTATGCAGTTGAGATTGGCCTTGAACTCACTGTGCAGCCCAGGCTGGCCTGGAACTTGTGACGATCCTCCTGCCTCAGCCTCCGGAGTGCTGGGATTACAGGCCTGTCCCATTATGCCTGGCCAATGGGGATGTAGTTCAGTACAAAGGTCCTGGGCCCAGTCCCCAGTACTGTGAAAAATCAGTCAATCCAGTGGCTCCCGCCTTCTGCCAGTGGAGGCACGTATGGCCCGGGAACAGCGCCCCCCAGAAGCCCTGGGCGCCCCCAGAATCACGCACTACTTCCTGGGGTGTCTTGTGTCTGGAGAAGAAACACAGAGGAGGTCAGGCCGTGGGGTGCAGGGCCTGGGAAGGGACAGCTGATTCGACCGGGTGGGGGGTGTTTCCTAGCCACTGTGGCTTAGGCTAGTCAGACGGGGACAGGCTGGCAGCCACTTGGCTGGGACACAGAGGGACTGGCGAGGGCCAGGGCCGAGCGACTGGTGCCACTTTGCAGTGCCAGCCCTGCAGCGGGTGTCGCAAAGGCTTTTCTGTCAGCCCAGGTGCTCTGCCAAGTGGGGCCGTCACTCTGCAGCCACCGAACTGGACTCCTGTCCACCGCCACCTCCAGGTGCCCAAGTCCTTCTCTGAGGGAGGACGCCTGGCCCACAGGTCGCGGGCACAGGAGTTGGACCATCGCCACCTGGGTCACTGTCTCAGCCAGCTCTGGCCGCTCCCGTGTCCCCTAACTGACCCCTAACAGCTCTGCAGGCCCCCACGTCCTCCAGTCCTGAAGGCTGATGCAGCCACCGGCATCAGAGCCACCCCTGGGGGTGGGGACATGACCTTGTCCCAGGCTGAGCCAGTGCCGGTCACTGTCAGGGTCCCTGGGAATGGCCAGTGACCTAGCTAGGCTGTCCAGTGACCTCGTGCTTTCTCTGTGCAAAGTGGTGGTCCACAGGCACTGAAAATAAGAAGCCAAGAACTTCCTCACGGAGGCTGATAGTGTTGTCATAAATACACAAGAGAACAGACCACAGGAGGCTGAGGCAGGAAGATGGCAAATTCAAGTCCAACCTGAGTAACGTAGTGACTTAGTGGGAGCCTGTCTCAAAATAAATAAAAGGGAGGGCTGGGAATATAGCTCAGGCGCATAAGCGCCTGCCTGGCAAGCGCAAGGTCGTAAGTTCGATTCCCGGTACCAAATAAATAAATACATAAATAAAAAGGGGTAAGGATATCACTCCATGGAAAGAACCCGGCTTCAATCCGCAGGGCCACAAAGTAACAAAAACAGGAGGAAAAAGGCCAGGAAAACCCCAAAGCACTTTCATGGGTGACCTAAGTCTCGAGAAGGAAAAGCCCAGTTTCTGAGGCTCCTGGGGGAATATGAATTCGTGCTACAGAATTTACCTCTGTTATATACAAGGTTCTAAGAAAAAAAATTTTTGAGACAGGATCTCACTAGGCAGTTCAGGCTGGCCTTGAACTCACTTATGTAGCCCAGGCTGTTCTCAAACTCACAACGATCTTCCTGCCTCAGCCTCCCGAGTGCTGGGATGACAGGTGTGCACCATCACATCTGGCAGAAATTTTTAAAAAATAGAAAAAGGGAGAAAGCGCATTTCAAAATACAAACCTCCCTTAAATACATAAAAGAATGAATGAGACGATTTATAAAAAGAAAATTTCTAACTTTGAGCATCCTGAGATACCATTTCCCACCCATCAAGTTCGTGCAGATTCAAAACTTGGCCACCGTCCCACCAAAAAACAAAAAACCTGAAGAGTACTGAGAAATGAACAGAGGAGATTTTTATTAATGTACATTTGTAATACACAGTGATGACATTCATCATGAGGATGAGTGAGGCATGGACATAACGTATCTTTTTTTTTTTTTTTTTTTGGTATTTTTGAGACAGTCTCACTGTGTAGTCCACACAGGTCTTGAACTCATAGCGATCTTCCTGCCTCAGCCTCCTGAGTGCTGGGATTGCAGGCATGTGCCACCACACTGGCACCCAGAGGAAATGTCTTAGAGCGGATGGTAGAAACGGGGCGGGCCGGGATGTGGTGCAAACAAGGTACCCACTGCTGAGGTTTGACCGTATCCCCCGAATTTGGAAACGTAATTCCCAGTGCACAGTGCTCAGGGACTGAGCCCACAAAGCTGCGTGATGCTGTTCCCCAGGGTGAGCTACGATGGGAGCCGGCCCAGCCCCTCCTGCCCTCTCCTCACCCCTTGTTCCTCACCTGCTGCGCTGGGCTGACGCCGCGTGATGGCGCTGGTCAGATGCACACGCGCTGGTCAGACGCTGACCCGAATAAATTCGAGTTCCTCCCAAAGCAGCCAGCCTTGGGCTCCTGAACAGCAGGACAAGGGGCTCTAAGCCCGCCTCTCCACCCTTCCCAGGCCTGCTCTATGAACCGTGTGAACACACCTGTGCTCAAAAAAAAAAAAAAAATGGACTCTGCTGTCACGGTTTATATCTAGATGTCGCCCAAGGCCTCGTGTGCTTTTGGGAGTGGTTGGATCATGGGTGTGTGACACTGGAGCAGGGGTGTGTGGTACTGGGTGAGCCCGCTGATGGATTTAGCATAGTTCTGGGTATGCTGGTGGATTTACTGGAGCGGGAAGACCCACTCTGGGTGTGGGTGGCATCAAGAAATAGCCTTGTATATGGGATGGAATAAAAGGGAAAGAAGGAGGAAGCCTGCCTGCCCTGCCATGGACTGCTTCTCCTCTGTGATGCCCTTCTACCTTATGTACTAGAAACTGAAACCTCCTAAACTGTGAGCCAAGGTCCGGGGATGTAGCTCAGTGACACAGCGCATGCCTGGCAAGCACAAGGTCCTGAGTTTGATTCCCAGTATAAAAAACAAAATGTGAGCCAGAGTAAACCTCTCCTCCTTTAACTTGTAGGTGTCAAGTAACAAGAAAGTAACTAAGATTTGATACTTGGGAGGCCAAGGCAGGATTGCAAGTCAGAGGCAGCCTGGACAATATAGCAAGACCCTGTCTCAAACTAAAAATAGAAAGAGCTGGGGTGCGCTCCTGCCCTCCATGGTAGATCATTGCCTAGCACATGAAAGGCCCTGTGTGTTCTACTCCCAGCGCTGAAAAACAACAAAAACAACTATGGGTCAGGCATGGTGGCACACCTGTAACCCCAGCACTGAGGAGGATGAGGCAGGAGAAATCACTACAAGTTCAAGGCCAGCCTGAGCCACATAGCAAGGTCAAAGCCAGCCTGAACTGCATAGTGAGACACTGTCTCAAAAAACAAACAACAACAAACTACATACAATTCAATGAGAGTAGAAATACAACATATAGGACATGGTTAAACTTTTTTTAGAAATTTAAAGCTTTGATTACATGCATTGGGAAATTTTTTAAATGTTAAGTGATAGCAGGTGGGACCCCAGTCAAGCAGGCTCATGTAAGCCCCTCATGTATGTAATTAAAATCTACACCATAAAATCAAATGTTCCCATCTGGGTTATTTACAAAAATAAACTCATTTGCAGTGTAATTTTAGATTTACAGAACTGCGATGACGGCCCACGATTTCCTTGTTGCCCTTCGTTGGATTTCCTGTATCGGCATCTTACGGACCACAGTGTAAAGCTAAAAATCAACGCGGGTCCGTCGATAGACGCCAGACTTTATTTAGAGTTCCCAATTTCTCCACCGTGTTCTTTTTCCATTCCAGGATCCAACCCAGCAGCCCACGCTGTGTTTGGTGTTTATTTCAGAGGGGTTTCCTCTGGCTGATGAAGGGGGGACTCCTGGGGACACCTCTGTCCCTCACATCTGGCTATGTGAGCTCGTGTCCACACCTCCCATCTCTGGACGTGGCTACTATTTTAGCCCGAGGAACATAAACAAGAGTAAGAGCCTAAGATCACGAGCATCACCCAGGCATCCCTCCCACCGCGAGCGGTTTCTTAGCCTCGCTTAGCAGCTCTCAGCTGGTTCAATCAGCAGGCACTGATGGAGCCCCTACTGTGCGCAAAGGCCTCTGGGAAAAAGGGTTACAGAAGACCTACTCCCAGGTTTGTGGGATTGAGGTACAGCCAGAGAGACCCAGTGGCCCGTGACACCAGGTGCTGAGAATCAGGTAACAGAGGGCACCCCAATTTCCCACACAGAACTCAAGGTTCCCATCAGAGCTCAGAGCTGTTGCGGGGTGGCGGCTTTGAGGTTGTAAATGGAGTGCGGTGGCAGACACGGCCGGAAATGATATTTCTTATCTCCCAGCCCAGGGGTCACAGGACTGGAAGGGGATAGATAGCATGTAGTGGATTGACAACTGGCGGTCAACTTATAACCCCCAGCTGAACTGAGTGAGCGTGGTGCTGGGTGTGGGAGGCCCACCTGAGGACTGCTGCCAGCAGCATAAGAGGCAGACCTGGAGAAGAAGAAGTGAGGCTCTTGGGAGCTGAAAGGCTGTTGGAGCTGGTGGAAGCTGTAAGGAGCTGTTGGTTCTGCTGGAGGAGCTCGTCACGCTGGCTTTGCTGATGAACTTGGCTGTTTTCATCCTCAGCGGAGCTCGGGACCTCGTTGATACTGAGAATGGCTTCGGTTCACTTTGGGGGAGCTCCCGTCCTCACTCTGAACATCACCCTGGCTCCGGAGGGGAAGAAGATACACAGCTCAGTCTCCTGAAGAAGCTTGCTGCGTTGGCTTTCCTGATGGGAGCTCAGCTGTCCTGATCATCGAAGGAGCCCGGGACCTCACTGTTGCTGAGGATGGCTGTGGTACCTTTCGGGGTAGCTCTGGTTCTTATTGAGCATGGCTTCCTGGCTCCAGTGCAGATCCCTCAGCCTGCTAGCAGATCCTTCATCCCGCTGGCACAGACTTCCTAGATTCACCACTCACCTTTGGGCCTTCGCAGCGCAGATCCGTGAAACAGGCCTGCTTGAGATATTGTTACGGGCTCTGGGCCTCCAGTTGGACTGTCAGCTGGACTCAGGCAGGACATTTCTGTGGGATCCAGGCCTTCGGCTAGATTCCTTGGTCTTAGTGTGTGCACAGATTTCCTGCACTCTCTTGTATGTGATTCTTTGGGTGACTATTATAATCTTATGAACTACGTGACCTGTATTATATTATCTCCCCTTGCAAAATAATAAGCCCCAAACCACGACACGGCACAATGGTTGGGGTGTGGATTTAAGGGTGAGGACAGCGTGCAGGTGAATGATGGAGACTATGAGTCTGGTGACAGAGGGGCTGATGACACCCTTGGGCCAAGGGAGTCTGAGGTCCGGGCTGCTGGAGGTCCCCAGAGGCCAGGCCCGAGCCAGGCACCACGGTAGCATCGTCTGTGAGAAGCGGTGGCAGTAGGTCCTCAGGGCAGTTGAGGAAAGAGGTCAACCTCCCTGGGAGGCACCCTGTGCCAATGCGCCATCACCTGAGGATCTGTGGCACTACACAATTCCTTAAGAACCCACGTCTAGATCTTAGTGAGGCCACCCATCTGCGTGTACGAACAGAGGCATAGGTGAGCAGAGCCCACCTGGGGGACCAGGCAAGTTCCCTCAACACCAGAGTCGCCTGCATCCCCAGGGACACGAAGAGGGGACCCATTTTGTGGGCTCTTTTTTCTTTTCTTTTTTCTTGCTTTTTTTTTCGACAGAGTCTCACTATGCAGGTCAGGATAGTCTTGGACTCACTTTGTAGCCCAGGCTGGCCTCGAACTCACAAGGATCCGCCTGCCTCAGCCTCCCAAGTGCTGGGATTATAGGCGTGCACCACCACACCCAGCTTCATGGGCTCTTTTAGAAGGCAAACTATTTCCGGGCGTGGCGGCACACGCCTGTAATCCCAGTACTCGGGAGGCTGAGGCAGGAGAATACTTGTGAGTTCAAGGCCAGCCTAGGCTACATAAGTGAGCTCAAGACCAGCCTGAACTGCACAGCGAGACCCTGTCTCAAAAAGACAAAAAAAAAAAAAAGGCAAACTATTTACATGTGCTCCAAATTGAAAGATGCTGCCACCAATAGTGCTGCTTCCTCGCGGCGGGGCGGGGCCTCGCGGCCCGGCAAGGGGGCTTGCGGGAAGTCCCTGGGGCCCGGGCTGCAGAGCCCTGCGCTGCGGCACTGCTCCCAGGAGTGACTGCCGCGCCCTGCGGGACCTCAGCAGTGGGTGAACACACCCCGCCAGAGGCCCCGAGACTGGAGCGGGACTTGGGGAGCCTAGGCGCGAGCACCCACGCGCTTGCCACCCACTCCGGCCTGTGGAGAATCGGGAGGGGCGAGGGGGAGGGAACACGGACCGCACCGCCCACCGAGGCGGCGCAGCTCTTCTGCCCCGAGAGTGGAGCGTGCAGAGCCGCACTGGTTGAGGGTGGGGTCCCCGACCCCCATCCCCCCACCCCCCCCACTGCGGCAAGTTGTTGCTCCAAGTCGAGGCGGGGAGGGGTCCGGGTGGGGGGAACAGCCCAGAGTAGAGGAGCTCGCGGGCCCACCTGGGGCGCCAGAGGGAGGGGCAGCGCGGGCAGGGGTGACCCCGCGCGAGGTGCCCGCTCTGGGGTCCTGGTGTCTTGCTGTCTCCCCTAAATCCTCCGTCCTCCTCCTCGGTCCCCTGCGTGGCCTTAGACACGTGCTGCGGCTCCCTCTGCCTCCCGTTTCCGCTCGGAAAGGCGACAGTGGGGACACGGAGCTGGCACAGCACTCCACTGCCGGCAATTAGGGCTTGGAAAATGCGCCTGCAGGAGTTCCTCCTTTTTTTTTGGAGATAAGGTCTTGGTCCACAGTCTAAGATGGCCTTGAACTTACTGTGGGGCCCAGGCTGGTCTTGAACTCAAGGTGATCCTCCTGCCTCAGCCTCCCACATGCTGAGATTATAAGCATGTGCCACCACATCCAGCAGGGTTTCCTCTTATGCACAGCTTTGTGTCTAAGGCTTCAGGTATTCGAGTTTCAAAAATATTCAACAGATATCCCAGTTTTAAATTGTCTACTGTCTGGAGCCGTGTGGTCAGCTCTCCAGGAGCCCTACCCCATGTCTCTCATAAGATAATTTGAGAGACACCATATTTACACAACTCGTCTCGTGGTATTTGTTATAATCATACTATTTTATTATAACTGCTGTTAGTACCTTACTGCACCTAATTTCTCAGTTAAACTTTATTGTAAGCATGGATAGGAAAAGAGAGCCCAGGGTACTGTCCAGGGTTAGCGCTATCCAGATCCACTGGGTCTTTTTTGTTTTGTTTTGCGTTTGGTTTTGGCTTTGTTGGGACAGGGTCTCAGTATTGTAGTTCAGGTTGGCCAAACCCACTGTGATCCTCCTGCCTCTGCCTCCCAGATGGTGGAATTACAGACGCGCCCGCCATGCCGGCCCCTGGGGCATCCCTGAAGGTAAGGGGTGACTGCACTGTTTACTCCAGTTTTACAGAACAGGAAACTGGGCCTCCAGAGGTTTCAGGAATGAGCCCAAAAGTCACACAGACCAGCGACAGGGTCCAGCCCAGCCCCCTGCCGAGCCCGCTCTCTCTAGTTCTGCCCCCCACACATCCTGTGAAGCTGGACAAGGTTTTCCCCATGTGGGGACCCAGGTGTCTCCTAGTCCAGACCTTCACTGTGTCACCCCAGACTTCTCGGGTCCTGGGCTGTGGTCCTGTATCAGCCCAGAACTGCGTGAGCGAGGTCCGGAGAGTTGCGTTGGGTGAGCCAGCAGCCGAGCTGCAGCGGGGGCCCGGCGACTCTAGGACTCCCCTCGTCACCAGAGTAGGTCTGGCACCCAGGAAGCACCACCAACCTGGGAGTGGGTGGCACCAGCTCTTCCCAGGTGGCTTTGGTCCTCCTGCTGGGGACCCCCAGTAGGGTTCAGAGTCACAGAGGCCCTGGAGTCCCATCTCCGGGGTCCGGGGCCGGGTGCTGGGTGCAGACCAGAGGTTGGAGGAGGTATGAGGAGGGGGTCAAGAGATTCTCCTCGGGGCCCTTGGTCTGCACCGGCCTGCAGCCCAAAAGATGTTTCAGGAAACCAGGCAAAGTAGGGCACACCTGTAATCCCAGCTCCCTGGGAGGCCGAGACAGGAGGATCGCAAGTTCAAGGCCAGCCTGGGACACTTAGAAACTTAAGGAGACCCTGTTTTGAAGAAAGGAAGGGGTGGTGGTGTCCTGGATGTAGCTCAGCGTGAAAACCCTGGGCTTAACCCCCAGCACCATAAGGAAGGAGGGAGAGAGGGCAACATTTCCGGCAACACCAGGATCCCCAGGGAAGCGCTCAGAGCGCCCCTCTCGGGGACGGTCTTGTCCCCCTCCTGGAGAGGACCAGCAGGGGCCAGTGGTGAGATTTGTGTGGTCCACGGTCACCGCGTTTGACAGCCGGATTGGCTCTGTGTGCTCACATAGACCCCTGCTTGGGGGTGTGGGACACCCTACTCCTCGCCTCTGAGCGGTGACAGCAGAGAGCCTGTTGCTAGGCGCCAGTCACACTGTCCATTGTCCCTGAGGCCAGAGTCTCGGGCTGCAGCTGTGACCGCAAGGACAGGGACAGGAGCCACCCGTGGAAGGACAGGGCTTGGACCAGGGAGGGGGAAGTCAGGCTCGGCCCCCACGGCCCTGCAGCTTTGCCAACGCCCGCCCGTGTGGGGCAGTGGGGGCCGATGGTGCGCAGTGCCACGCCTGCGGCACTTGGTGGCCCTGGGAATCTCTGGCTAAGACCTCTAGGTCTGAGGGTACAGAAGGAAGACGAGGTTTCTCCCTCATAAGTTCCTTCTAGGCGGAGGTGAGTGAGAAAGCGAGTCACAGCAAGTGTGGCCCGCAGGGGCTGTCGCCTGCGTTTTGAAACAGGGTCTGGCTGAGTCACTGAGTTGCTCAGGCTGAGCTCCAATTTGAGATCCTCCTGCCTCAGCCTCCTGAGTGCTGGGATTACAGGTATGTGTCACCACACCCAGTTTAAAAACATATATTTTAATGGGATTTTAGTTTGTGTTTTCTTTTTATGGTAAGGATCTGTTTCAAAACCAACCTGGGCAATTTAGTGACTTAGTAAAGACCCTGTTTGGAAACAGAAAATTAAAAGGGGCTGAGGCTGTAGCTCAGTGAAAGGTATCCAGTTCTACCCCAGCACCCCTTTTGGAAAAAAGAAAAAAAAACCTGAATGAACATTTTCAGTTCCTCAGCAATGAAGGCTCCGCAGTGCCTTCTGACTGTCCTCATCCTCTGTCCTTACCCGGGGCAGCCTCAGGATGGCTGCGTGGGCATCACACGGCTGCACCGGCCACAGCCAGAGGGCAGAGTCCCGAGGCAGCACGACGGGCTGGCTGAGGACCTGCCCGGCTGTCCCCAGCGCAGGGCAGAGAAACGAGCCCTAGGTATGAAGGCTGGGGGCCCCCTCCCCAACCAGTGGCATGGAAGCCACCATGTCTACCTCACCGACCCCTCACGTCTGGTGCTGGAGCCTGGCGAGTTGCCTGGCAAGTGCCTTGCCCCCCGCTTCTCCCTCCCTGCGGATGGAGCCCAGGGTGGGCAGTGCCCCGTCACACGTCGCCCTAGCTGTTTAGCCCCTAATACTTCCCCTACTTGGTAACTCCTCTCTTTGGCTTCTTGACTGTCCTTTCATGCACTAAAGCTCTGCAGTTTGTTTTAGTGCTGAAGGTGGAACCCAGGGTGCTGCCCACACCCAGCACCGCTTCACTTTAATTCATTTTTCTATGTAATCATCTGGTGGCAGTTATGTGGTGCTGAGATTTGAACCTAGAGCTCCACGCATGCTCGACTTGCACTGTCTCCTAAGCTACACCTTCAGGCCTAATTAATTTTTGCAGTACTGGGGGCTGAATCCAGGGAACACTGGGCTACATCCCCAGCTCTATTTTTTAATTTTAAGGCAGGGTCTTACTGAGTTGCGATCCTCCTGCCTCAGCCTCCTGAGTACCCGTTTATTTCAGTGGACTCCAGTGTATCTGCTCTTTCACTGTTGTTCCTGTGGCTTCTAGGCCAGGTCTACAATGTTGCTGCCAAACCCGATGCATTAAGATTTTCCCAGCGTTTTCTTGTGACTCCTGCCTTGGGGCTGCCATGTTTATGTAAAAGCTCCAAATGCAAGGCGCACACAGGGGCCCTTGTGGAGGGAAAGAAGCCAGCAACAAAGATGGCGCAATGGGACGCATGACCCCCAAGAGGCAGAGCTCCCCAGTGGGGCTGGACGCCAGGACAGCGCTGGCTCTGAAGAGGATGCTTGGGAGCCACTCGGGGGCCAGGGCATCCACAGGGTCAATGTCACGCTGAGTCCATGCGTGAAAGGCCCTTGCAAGCTGGACTCTGCTGGATGTTACACCGTCACTATTCAGCAAGAGGCCCAGGCCAGGTGGGGTGGTATACGCCTGGGATCCTAGCACTCGGCAGGCTGAGGCAGGAGGATCACCTCAAGGCCAGCCTGGGCTACGTAATAAAACTTGTCTCAAGAAAGAAAACAAAACACAAGAGAACAAGTGAAGTTAAATGTAATTTTATTCTTTTTCTTTTGTTCTGCTGCGGATGGACAGGTACTAGGGACGCGCATCCTAGGCAAGCCTCTACCACCACACCCAACGGCAATATCCCACACATCCAAGATGGGAGCATTTGAAGACGTGAGGGGCAAGCGGGGCCGTGGCCCACCCGTAATCCCAGCAGCCTGGAAGGCCGAGGCAGAAGGATCATAAATTCAAGTCCAAATTGGGCAACTTAGCAACACCGTCTCAAAATAAACAAAAGCAAAACCAACCCCTGGGGAAGCAGCCCAGTGTGAAGGTGCTCGGTTGAATCGAGCTGACTGCACTATCTTCTCTCTCCTTCCGAGCCCAGCACCTCAGGGCGGCCCGTGGCCGAAGTCCGTACAGTGTGGTGACAGCCAGCAGGGGCTGGGGAGACCGTGGTGGACTCACTGGCCTGCGGTCCGGGCCAGTCTTTCCCCTGGGAACAGGCCAGGGTCCCTGGCCCCCGGAAGCTGAAGAGGCCTTGAGGAGGTGGTGTCGGGGCTGGGCTGCACCCCACGGGAGCACAGCGCCCATGGCCGGACGTCACCTTGGTTCCGTGTCTGCAGCCCAAGCTGCTTCGACTTCCTCGGCAGGGAGCAGCTTGTTTTCAGTCTGGCAGCCGCAGGCCCACATCCTGGCCACCAAGCGAGCTGGACAGGGAGGGCGTCCTGGTGAGGGTCCCGCCTGCCACCCGTGCAATCCCCTGGGCAGCAGGGCGGGGAAGACACCCCTGGCCGGCAGGCGTCAGGGACCTGGTGAGGTCGGGCTCAGGAATTCCTGCTTCCCAGCGACGCAAAACCAAAATGCACACAGCAGAAACCGCACTCGGTCTGACTCCGGACCTCCTGGTGCTGACGCTGGCGGGGCAGCACCCCTCAGCCCTGGGATCACTGGCGGGGGCTGGGGTGCGACAGCAGCTGGGGTGCGACGCAGTTGACTTGTCAGCTTGCCAGTTACTGGGACATAACTGCCGTGAGCAGAGGCAACTGTACTCATGTGCTTCGCATGGCAGGACGGCTGGTATGAAAACTGTACCCCAATAAGGCTTGAAAACCAAAGCCATGCCCCACCCCTGCCCAGCATTTGGTAAGGACCAAGTCCTCTCTCACTTATTCCCCAGCACTTTTTATTTTTAGTGTTAAGAGTTGAACACAGGGCCTTCCCACTGAGCTGTATCATCAGCCTGTTTTTTAAAAAATATTTTGGTACCTGGAATTTTGTTTTGTTTTGTTTTTGTCTTTTTGAGACAGGGTCTCACTATGCAATTCAGGCTGACCATGAGCTCACTTTGTAGCCCAGGCTGGTCTTGAACTCATGACGACCCTCCTGCCTCAGCCTCCCAAGTGCTGGGATTACAGGCGTGCGCCACCACGCCCAGCTGGTAGCGGGAATTGAACCCAGGACCTTACACTTGCTAGGCAGGCACTTGTGCCGCTGAGATAGATCTCTAGCCCTCCAGCCCTTTATTTTTGGAGGCAGGGTCTCACTAAGTTGTCCAGGCTGGGCTGGAACCTGTGATCCTCCTGCCTCAGCCTCCCGCCAGGCTGTCTTCCTTTGCCTGTCCTGGCCCATGCAAAGCCAAACCGAGCAAGCTGGCTGTGAACGAGCTGCACATTGAACGCAGGCCCGAGACCCCGCTGGGGGAGTGGGGAGTCAGGGCAGAGCCAGGCCTGGCGCCTTCTGCGGGTGTGGGGGATCTGGACGCTCCCAGGAGGAACCAGCTTCACTCCGCGGGGCAGTGTGGGGCATCTGTGAAGTGAGACAAGAGCGCGGGCAGAGTACTCTCGGGGGGGGGGACACCCCGCGCTCCACGCTGGCGGAGATGCGCTGTGCTTGCACCCGCTCGCCTGGCCCTGCCTGGCCCCAGGGCCCCACACACCCCTGAAGGCTGCCAGGCCTCACTCGCCCCGCGGCTGCCCCGAGAAGCCCAGGGTCCCGCGTCATCGGAGTCCAGGCCAGGACCTGCTGGCGGAATTCTCCAGGTGCAGTGTCCTCCCCAGGGCAGGCGTATCTTGGGGGCCCTGACACTGCCCACCACGTCCCAGCCGGCGAGCACGGGCTGAGGCTGGGACCCGGCCCCCTGCACCCCTGCAGTCCCCGTCCATTTGCACACTTCGAGTGTCGGCCCAAGGGGCAGCCTCCCCCGCTGGGTGGGCAGGGTGGACGGGAACAGCACGCTCACCACCCACTGCCCCCGCAGCAGTGCCAGGTCGCGAGGTTCCGGGCAGTCACTGCCGGCACAGGCCCCAGGTGAACCGTAGCTGGGCTGCGCCCCGGGGAAGTCACAGCCACCAGACCTGCCAGTCTCCACCTGGGCTCCTAGCTCCCGGCCCCACAGGCCAGGGAGGGGTCGGGCCTCACTGGTCTTGAAGACCAGGCTGGACAGCAGAGAATCCGCTGGCAGAGCCAGGGGAAGGTACAACATCGTGACTTGAACACTTGTGACTTCAGAAGGGGACAGTGAGCTGGCAGGGGTGGCACACAGCTGTAAGCCCAGTACTCTGGGAGGCTGAGGCAGGAAGGTCTCAAAGGTAAGCCCAGCCTGAACAGCTTGGCAAGAGTGTCTCAAAATAGAAAGGGCTGGGGATGTGGCTCAGTGTGAAGACCTTGGGCTCAGGGCCCAGTACCGCAGAAAGGAAATAAAGGGCGAAGAGTCCAGACCTGGGGTGTGGGAAGGAAGCGGGGCTGGGAACAGTACCCCTGCGTTTCCAGAGCCCCCTGTGCTGCCACTGGGAGGGAAATAAACCGTCCCTGTCCCTCACTCCCACGGGCTGCTTCCCTGCCGCAGGGTCCCTGAGGAACGACAGGACCGGGAGAAGGGGGCAGGCGGGGGTGGGGTGACAGCTGCGTCCCGAGGGCCCAGGACCAGGGGCCCACGTGTCCTCACAGCCGGCGCCCCTTGGCCCGGCCCCGCAGCTCAGTAGGGCCGGAACTTGCGCTGGGCCCGCAGCAGCTCAATCTTCTGCTTGTCCTCCTCGAATTTCTTGCGCAGCTGTGCTAGGTCTGGGGACAGGAGAGAAACGGGGGAGGGGTCAGGCGGCACCTGTGCCCCCAGCGCACGCCAGGCCCCTTTCGCCTCCAGGGGCTCCCGCTGTCGCCTTGCCCCCCCAAGGGGTGGGGTCGGCCTGCATGGGGACAACCTAACCACAGGGCAGCGGAGGACAAGGCCGGCGGGTGCTCGGGAACAAAAGCAGGGAAAAGACGCCTCCAGGGGGAGGCAGGCCTCAGGAATCCGGAAGGGCCCAGCGCCACCGAGCTCCACTGGTGACTCTGGGCCCTGAGGGACCCGGGGCAGAGCGCAGCTGGCAACTAGAGGGCTGCGGAGGCTGCTGTCGGGTGAAGCCGGCGTCAGGCAGAGGGCCAGAGCAGGGCGGGGTGCAGAAGCCGCTGTCCTGCAGCTGGGACGCTAGTCGGTACCCACGCCGCGCACAGGGCCCTGTGTGCCCCAGGCTGAGCCGAGAGCCACCCCAGGGTCACTCCCGGCGCTGGCTGCAGGGCAGCAGGTTCCAGCGCTGCGGGGCGCCGGTGCCCGCGGCCTGAAGGACACGGCCCTCCCCACCCGGCCGCGCCTTACGCTCCATCTTGGTCTCGCGGTGCTGCCAGGCGTAGAAGTTGAGCAGCTCCTTGCGCGCCCGCTTCCGCCGCTCCCGCTCCAACACCCGCAGGCTGGCGGCCTCCGTCCGGGGCAGCACGGGCCGCCGGCCCCGGCGCGTCACCTTCACCCAGCCCTCCTCGTCGGGGACGCCGTCCTCCTCCTTGGCCTTGGCCTCCTCCTGCAGAGCACAAAGTCCCGGGGTCGGTGGGGCCCCTCACGCTGTCCCGCCCTGAGCGCCGCCAGCCGCTGCCGCCCCTCAGCCCCACGGCAGAGCTGGGCCAAGGCCACCTCTCCCCCCACGCCACGGGCCGCTCGGACTCTGTCACCCAGCCCGGGGCCCGGGATCCCCAGAGAACAGTGGAGCCCGACTCCACACAGCGACAGGGCCGGACCGCCGCCACCAGCCCGCGGGAGCCACACGATGCTGTGTCCCTCTTCCTCCAGCGACACAGGTGACCCTCGGTGGCCCCGGGGGAGCCCCTACCTCAGCGACCTTCTTGTCGTAGGCCTCCATGAACGTGTCCACCTCGACTCTTAGGGCCTCGGGGTCAGCCACCGAGTCCACATAGTCATCGATCCACTCTGAGAAGGGGGTACAGTCACACTCGGCAGGCCGCCCCTCGGGCCCCGGGCCACAGGTCAGGAGCTTGGGACGGGGCACAGGGACTGCGGACCGCGGCCGGGGGCGCAGGGGCTCAGAAGGTCCAGGGACAGCGGGCCAGGCCCACCCCCGCCCACCCTGCGCCAGACACAGCCCTGGCTGCCCAGGTCCCCCCAGGCAAGGCACAGCTGGCGGCAGACGTGTCCCCAGGAAACCGCCCTCACCAACCCGTGCCCAGGAAGGGGCACCGGGCACTGCCGGCGGTACTGACTGCGAATGCCACTCTGCACCGGGTGACTCTCAGTGGAGACCAGCAGGGGGCCCTTCAGCGTCAAGGCGGCGGCCACTCCGCTGGGCCTCTGGAACACCACGTAGGCCACCCGGAAGCCCTGCGGGGAGGAGCCAGTGTGGGCCGCGGCCCTCATGCCCGCATGGGGTCCCCAGCTGCCCTCACCCAACCTGCGGCTGGACGGGGAGGTGGCTGCTCCAAGGCCTGAGATGACCAAAGCCACTCCATGTCCAGGGGGAAGACAGCCACACTTTGTTTGGGGACCCTGGACGCCCTCATTTCAGGAGGGTCTTGGCGAAAAGCGCGCTCACGGGCGCCAGGACAGGCACGGGAGGGTGATGGGCACTCGAACCAGGGGCACCGTGGGCTCAAGGGACCGGGGGACACAGGAGGAGCAGCGCTCCTGGGGACCGAGGCCCAGGGCTCCGTGGGAAGCAGGTGGGGGCTCGGGGCCATGCGGGGCGGCGGGCAGAGAAGGTTCCGGGCTCTAACATCGGGCACAGCGAATGCCTGGCAGGGGCCTAAGGACCACAGAGAGCACCCGGGGAGCGGCCAGCCCGTGTCCCCACGCACACGGGGACGCCACCCTGGCCCACCCCACACCCCATGCTGCGCGACTGGGGACTGGGAGCCCTACCGGGAGGGGCTTAGGGTGGAAAAACTTGGACTTCGGTTCCTTTGAGCTCTCCGCAAGGTCCGGCTTCTCCTGCAGCTCCACAGACTGGACGGCGCCGCAGGGGGACAGCAGGCGCGACAGGCACTCCTGCAGGGCCAAGGGCAGCAGAGCGAGTGACTGCGGGGCAGCCGTCAGGGCCTCCCTACCCGTGCTGGTGACACCGGCAGGCCACAGCCCGAGTCTGACCGGGCCCCACAGGGACACTGCTGAGACAGGAGTCCCCACACCCCGAGGGTTGGGGTAGGCGTCCTTGTGACTGTAGAAAACACTTAAGTTTTACTACCTGAGTCGGAAACAGAGTCAGACCTACACGGCAGGGTGAGGAGCGCGACCCTGGGTGGCAGGGCTGGAGGCCACTCTGCTCAGCCCGGCTGCCGACTGCACAGCAGGTTCAGGTTCCCAACAGCCTCCAGCTGAACACCGACAGCCTGGCCCCCCTCTCAGTGCCGCGCCCCATTAACACCCCCTTTTTTTGGTACTGGGGGTTGAACCCAGGCCCTTGCACTGAGCTACACCCCAGCCCTTCCTTTCATTTTCTGAGACAGGGCCTTGCCAAGGTGCTAAACTGCCCACGTGAGGGCTTGAACTTGCAACCCTCCTGCCTCAGCCTTCCAGAGTGCTGGAAGGACAGGCATGTGCCACCACACCCACGTTAGAATTACATGTTTAAAAAGCCAATTTCCTGCCACAAGCGAGAGAGATGGCTTCTGGGTACCCTCCACTGGGCTCCATCAGCAGCTCCTCCCCACCCCAAGGACCTGGTAGGGGCAGGGAGCCCTCTTCTGCCACAGGCCAGGAGCTCACCTCCGAGCAGTACGGCGGCACATTGAGGACAAACAGGGTGCGCTTCTGCGGCCAGCTGGACTGGGCACCTTGGCGAACTCTGTGTTCCCTGGCATAGAGGTAATGAGAAGCCTGCTGCTTTTCTGAGAACTTGATTGGAATGGCTGGAAAGGGGACAGGAGGCATGAGTTCAGACCACCCTGAGCTGAGATCAGCACCCAGCTCACACCATCTCCTTTCTCCGTGTCCCTCCTTGTCCTGCCTGTCCGTCCATCCTTCACTGAGCCCGCCTCTAGTAAAGCCTGCGCAGGCTTCAAGAATCCATCCACGGAGGGCTTCCGGCCTGGTGGAAGACCGCGTGGCCGGCAATTCTGACGGATGGGGGCAGTGAGAGGGAACCCCACCTCTGCGGCTAGGGGGAGATGCCCAAACCCCGGCCTTGAGGGAAACCATGTGTGACCCTGCCTGGCACTCCTCCCCACCTTGCACCATCTCCCTCGGCACCCCGATGCAGTCACCCCAGTAAGCCAGCCTCAAACACAATGTTCTCTCTGCGAAGCTCTGACCCCTCCTCCCTCACCCCTCAGGGCTGTCAGTCTGCAGGTCTACCTATTGGGGTGGGGCTTTTTAGTTAACCCTGGACATTCTACACATGCTAATCTCCATAAAGCTTGGGACTGTTGCTTGGCTCCCCGCCCCCCACAATGAGGCTATAGGTCCAGTCCCCACATTCAAGAAGTTCACATTGTTTTTTTGAGACAGGGTCTTATTACATATTGCAGGGTGGCCTGGAGCCTGCAGCGATCTTCCTGCCTCAGCCTCCCAAGTGTAGGTATTACAGGCATGAACCACCACCCCTGGGCAGAAAGCTCATATATTCTTGAACCAGACAATAACTGTTTGTGTCAACTACGGAAAACGCACGCGCAGTGATAGGATGGCAGAGAACTTCCAATAAGCCACTAGAGACTGCTTTGTGTGTGCGTGGGGCGCGGGTACTGGAGCCCGAACCCAGGATCTTTGCTCTAAGCTACAGGTCCAACTTTTTTTTTTAATTTTTAACTTTGAGATAGGCTCCCGCTAAATCGCTAAGTTGCCCAGGCTGGGCTCGAACTTGTGCGCCTCCTGCCTCCGCCTCCGAGTGCTGAGACTCAGTCGTGCGGCACCGCGCCCGGCGAGGGACTGCCTTTTTGAGGAACGCCAGCACCCAGCGGGGCTCGCCCGGCTCACGGCGCCCACAGACGAGAGAGGAGCGCCGCGTGGGTCCCGAGCCTTGGGGCCGCCCGAGCGGCCGGGGCCCGTGGCCCCCGGGACACGCGCGCAACCAGCCACCGTCCGCCCCCTGACCAGCTCATGGCGAAGCCCGATCATCCTCCGGCCTCACGTCCCCGAGCCGCTCACCTGAGTAGCCCGGCGGGCTCGTGAGGCGCCCCTCGGGGTCCCCCGCCGCGCGTTTCCTACCGCGCGCCACCATCTTACCAGCCAGAAGCGCAGGGGCCACTGGGAGATGTAGTTCTGCACTGGGCGCGGGCGCGTTTCTACGGCGACGGCGCCGCGCGGGCCCCGCCCCTCCGTCCAGCTCACCTCCCTGGTCCCACCCCACTCCGCCCCGCCCCCGGAAGCCAACCATCCATTGCCCAAAGCAAAAGTGAGTGTTGATCTTGGCGGCTCAGGGATGCGAAGTCAACCTTCCCTTTTCTCCTTATTCCATTCCACCCTCCCTCCTTCCTTCCGTTCTTCCTTCTGCCGCCACTGTCCTAAGCGCTATAGATGCAGAAATGAACACACGTCCAGTCTTTCTGGAGTTTAAATTCTCACAAGGAAAGAAACAGATACCGTGTGTCACTGTGTTACTGCAAAAGTGTAGTCTTACTCCGTAGTTCAGACAGGCTGTTGAACTCACCATCCTCCTGCCTCAGCCTCCCAAGTGCTGGGATTACAGGTATGCGTCACCATGATCAGTTCGTGCGTTTCTTTCGATGACCCACACTATAGTCTGTGTATAGACCATGAACACTTGAAAAGAACGTACATCCTGCCAGTGAGGGTGTGTTCTATGTTGATGGATCTCTTGCCCAGGGGTGGTGTTGTACCAACTGTGAGAGGACATTGGGGCTGGGATGCAGCTTGGGGGTACAGCGCTTGCCTAGCATGCTCCGGGCCCAGGGTAGGACCCCAACACTGATGGGGTGGGAAGGGAAGGGTGGCTTGTTTATTCTTCCAGCCGGCAGGTGGTGAGGGCACGACTGTCTATTTGGGGGACAGACGCCTTCACTACACAGTACCCCTCCCCCACACATGCGTAAGTACTTAGTGACAGTGTGGAGCCTACATCTCTTGCCTTGAGTTTTCTATCGGATTCTTGGGTGTATCTCTCTTTAGGGGCTGCTCTAAGAACTACATAATATGTCCATGTGACCGGAGCATACGGTTAGCAACATTTTAGAATCATACAGCTCATACATGCAGTGTAGAAAGCTTCCTTTTTAGGGTTGGGGGTTTAGCTCAGCAGCACAGCGCCTGCCTGGCAAGTGCAAGGTCGTGAGTTCAATTCCCAGTACCAGAAAAAAACAAAACCGAAACAGAAAGCTTCCTTTTCATAACCTTTCCCCTCCCATTTATAACTTTAAAATACTTTCTCTGCACATGCTGAGACCATCAGTTGTTGTAATTTTGCTTCAAGTGTCAACTGTAAGTTGGAAGACTTGAGATTGTCTACAATGTGAGGCCCTGGGTTCAAGATCCAGCACCACAAAAAGAAAAAGGGGCTGGGGATTTAGCTCAGCGTCACAGCAAGCATGACGTCGTGAGTCCAATTCCTGGTATCACAAAAAGAAAAAAATTCAAGAATTTATTGACCCATAGTTTTATTACGTTGTGCTCCCACCCCACACCCATGTTGTTTCCTTCTTTTGGCTTTTTCCCTTAGGTTTATTTTTTTCCAAGACAAGGTCTCACTATATAGTGCAGGCCGGCCTTGCACTCACTACATAGCCAAGGCTGGCCTCGAACTCGAAGCGATGGGATGACAGATGTGCGACACCACAGCTGGCTTTTTATTTTCCAGACAAGTTCTCACTAAGTGGCCCACGCTGTGTTGTCAAACCTGCAGTCTTCCTGTCTCGGCTTGCTGGGTAGTTAGGATTGCAGGTAAGCTTTTAAGTCACTCTTTTAGGGTCAGCCTGCTCGCACTGAATCCTAGTTTCATCTGAGAATGTCTTGATTCTTTCCTTCCTTCCTCAAGGTCATCCTGTATTGATAGCTGTCCTTTTTCACTGAGATTTTCCTGGTTCGTGGTGGAAGTGACTCTCAGTGACAGCACGCGCACCCTGGGTGTTACGAGGCCTCCCGGGTGACACCTCCCAACAGCTCAGGCAAACAAAAACCACAGCCACCCCATTCCTGCCAGGTGTAGGGAGTTCGCCTCTGCTCTCGGTATCAAGACACCTGTCTGGCTTTGCTACTGCTAAGTGGGGGCCTTGCATACACCCCACGGCCTCCAAGACACCAACCGTGGAGGTTCGCGGGCGCCCCACTACAGCTTGGTGCAGACAGCCAGCTGGGCTCGCAACTGCCTGTTGCTGCAGCTTCTTGCTCGCATCTGGAAGGGGTTCTGTCCGGACCCAAGAGGACAAACCGCTTGGTTAGGTCCCTGCTGGGGTTTCCCGGTTGATGGCTTCTCCGGCGTCTGCAGGGAAGCAAAGCAGAAAGCAAAGCCAGGAGAGCGCTGCTCATTTCCTGGATCCCAAGGTCCCAGCCCATCTGCCCTCTTCTCTCCACCTCGGGCTTCTTTTGAACATCAAAGTTTATTTGCAAGAAAACTGAAAGATCAGAGCCACCTTCAGTAGGTGTTTTATAAAACTCAGGGCTGTTTGGTGGGAAAGAGGGACAATCACTTCCCACCCACTTCTACCACCACAAGAGCAACCGTAAATAATCCTTTCTAGCGCCACCTTCACTCTTGAGGTGACCACGCTGAGGAGAGGCCCCGAGTTCCCTGTGGACACTTCTCCAAGTCTGGGGCCCTCCCAGCTGTGCAGGCCAGGGAGTCCTGCAGTCAAGCAGGCGAACTCCTGCTTCTGGAGCCAGATCCCACCAAAGCCGCGTCAGCACAATCTTTCAAGAAACCAAGGTAGGGAGCCAGGCGTGGTGGTGCACGCCTGTAATTCCAACACTTGGGAGGCTGAGGCAGGAGGACTGTTTCGAGTTCAAGGCCAGCCTGGGCTACAAAGTGAGATCAAGACCAGCCTGAACTGTATGGTGAGACCCTGTCTTAAAAAGACAAACACAAAAACAAAAAACCAAAGTAGGAATAACAAATGTTTATTCAGAAATGGTAAGTAATACAGTCACCTCCGTCCCTTACGCTGCCTCGCCTTCTGAACCACACAGATGGGCAATGCCGGCAGGTGAGGAGGACACAGTGCTGCCCACGGCTTCCTTTCTGCTCGCCAAGGTGACATCCGGCAGGGCAGGGCAGGCGGACAAGGCGCCCTCTTCCCAGTAGACCACTTGGCCAGGAGCTGGGTGAGCACAGCCCGCTGGCTGGGAAGGGTGCAGGGGAGGGCGGGCAGGGGAGCACAGGCAGGGTATGCGCACCCCGAATCGAACCGAAGGCGCCACCTAACCCCAGGACATGAGAAGCCAGGTCCCAGGGCCTCCTAGGTCTCTCGGGCAGGAGGGCGGGGTGGGAGGAATGTCTTCCAGCCCCACAGAGAAACTCCTGCCCCACCAGAGGGGTGAGGTGGAAAGCAGCGCTTGCTGAAGAACAGCGACTGCAGCCCACCAGGCCCCTTTCCTGGGTTCGCCGGCACAGGCAGCCTCGGAGCTGAGCACCAAAACCAAGGGCTAACTGGTGCCATCCCTCAGGGCAGGCGCCAGGCCAGGCCAGTGCCCCGCACAGCATGCACTGGTAGTTCTACGTGGCTCCCAGGGCTGCTCCAGACCGCCACAGCCCTGCCAGCCCGGAGTCCTCTCTAGGACACTCATACCATGTCCTGTAGTCCTGCGGGGAAACCTGCCACCTGCTGCCAACAGCGAAGACAGTGCCCCCGGGCGGCACATGCTGCTGGTGTCCCTGACTGCTGGCCTGTGGACAACCACGGCCTGAAAAGGCAGAGCCAGGAACAAAGCAGCATCTCCCACGTGGATGCCCCAAGAGCCACAGCGCTGCAGAACGCAAGGCAGAGTCTTCGACGGCCTGCAGCGGTCACTGTGACTGCACAGGCCTCCAAGCCGAGGGCAGGGGCTCTGTGCCCAGGGCCCTGCAGAGGTGGCTGTGGTGAGGGACAAGGACATTGCCACCGAGCGGTGGGCACTGGGCTAGTAGCACTGTTCCTGAGCTGCCCGGCTCCCATCAGCACAGCTCCCGGCCGAGCGGTAGTGTCCCAGTGCTGACCCACACCCCGCGGGCCACACAAAGCCGGCCAGGCCACTGAGCACACTGCTTCCAGGTCAGCAACTGGCTTGAGGGGAGGGCGGGGGACACCCCAAGAAATACACCCTGCCCGGCTGACATGTAGAGGGGGAACGATGTACTACAGGAAATGTGGACACAGAAACAACACAGGTAGACACAACACAGGAGAGCGGGTCCCATCCAGCAAGGAAGCTCGACCCCGGTGACCCCACGCCAGAAGCTGCAGTTCGATGACCACCAGTCACCAGCTCGGCCGGAACAGGGCCACCCTCCTCTGCCCCACTCCACGCCTGCCTGCCCTGCTCAGAGTTTGATCTTGAACTCTGTGGGCTGTGTGGTCACGGAGGCCCCGGAGGACTTGAAGAGCGCCTTCAGGATGGTGTCCGGGTCCACCTCGGCAGGCGGGTTGGCAGAGGAGGCGGCGGTCAGCCTCCGAGGCAGCTCACTGTCCTTCTTCACCAAAGGGCTGTCACTCAGTCGCCTGTGCAGAGCGTAGAAGAGAAAGCTCATCAGGGTCCCGTAGCCGGGAGGGACCTTATGCTCTGGGACCTACTAGGCGCTGGGCACAAGGCCCTCTGCAGCCCACCCTCATTTCTTCCTGCAGCAAACCTGCTGTTTTCCCTCTTTACTGGTGAGAAAACAGATGCAGCCTGCTGTACTCTGAAGCTATAAGCTCGGCAAACACTGTGGTTCTCTCCTGGACAGGGACACACATGGGTGCATCACACAACCGAGGAGACAGCTCTGGTTAGCCCAAGATCCCCAAACTCACCAGGTCAGAAAACCCTAAAAACCAAGTTCTCCCAGTGTTGGGAAATGAACAAGATCTTGTGCATGCTAGGCAAATGCTCTGCCACAGAATTACATCCCCAGCCCTAAAAACATTTTTAGAAGCCAAATGTGGCAGTGCACACCTGTAAACCCAGCACTCAGAAGGCTGCGGCTAGAAGACCACAGCAAGTTCAATCGAGGCCAACCTGAGCTATACAGTGAGTTCCAGTCCAGCCTAAGCTGACTGTGGTGGTACACGCCTTAATGCCAGCTCTCAGGAGGCTGAGGCAGGAGGATGGCCATGAGACTGAGGCCAGCCTGGGCTATACGATTAGTTCAAGGCCAGCCCGAACTACACAGCAAGATCCTGTCTCAAAAGAAGAGAAGCGAAAGACTGAGGCAGGAGGACTGTTGCAAGTTCGAGGTCAGCCTGGGCTACAAAGTGAGCTCAAGGCCAGACTGAACTGCACAGCGAGACCCTGTCTCAAAAAGAGAGGGGAGGGGCTGGGGATTTAGCTCAGCGGCAAAAGCGCCTGCCTGGCAAGCGCAAGGTCGTGAGTTTGGTTCCCGGTACCGGAGAAAAACCAAAAACCAAAAAAAAAAGACAGGGGAAAAAAAAACTGGAACCTAATTTGCTCCTGGAACATACTGAAGAAATCTGTCTAAATCCCAGGACTCATTACCCAGGTTAAACCCACCCCTCAAAGCCTACCTGCCCAGCCCTGCCCTGCTCCCGCCCGTCTGCCTCTGTGTCTAGAGGAGGCATCCTGTCAGCCTGAGAGCGTGACGCCTCCTGGACCCGAAACGAGCCCTCAGCTGTGGGCCAGCAGAGCACGCCGCGTTCGGTGTGCAGAAGCTTGCAGACGCACATGGCTGGGCGGGCCCACAAGGCGGCCGCTCGCCCCTCGGCTCTCAGCAGGTTAGGAGGAGGACACGGTGCCAGCCCCTGCAGAGCCAGCCCCAGGACAGAAGTGTCTGGCTGAGCACGTGCCAGCGTCCTCGCGCAGAGGGGACAGCACGCACAAAGCTGCATCGCCCAGCTGCCCTGCAGGACCAGCAGTCGACCCCGGCCCCAGCCCCGGACTCACAGCAGGATGGGCTGGTCTGAGGTGATCACATTCCCGTTCATGTGGAGGTTGCACTTCATGGGCTGCCCTGAGAAACCAGAGGGAGAAAAGGCGTGGCCGTGACTCCTCTGCTCCGCACACGGAAGAGCAAGGGACAAGGGCCCTCTCTGCCCCGAGGCCACCCCTGTGGTGCGCTACAGCCTGCCCCAGAGGCCCCAGTGCGGAGAGCTGTCTCGGAGAATCCTGGGAAGCGGGCGCTCAAATGAGGTGCCCTGCTCGGCCCACTGCCTGGGGCGATCAGACGACTTCTGCAGGTGCTCCTGTGGCAGTGCTATAGGCCACAACGGAACACAGGGAAACGTGAGAAACCCTCTGCATTCTCTCTATTTTGAGACAGAATCGTACTACTGCGTTGCGCAGGCTGTGGTCTGAGCCAGAACCGCGGCGCTCCCTACAGCGGTCTACAAGACACGTCTTGCCCTCCCAGAGTGGGGGTGGGGGCGCATCAAGGGAGACGCGGTGCAACGCCATGCTGAGAAAGCCTGGAGCAGCGACACCAGGGAAGGACATGTAGACTTTTAAAGGTGCTGCACAAGCCTGGCACGGTGGCTCACACCCGTAATAATCCCCGCGCTCAGCAGGCTCCACAGTGAGTTCAAGGCCAGCCTGAGCGAAGGACAGAGCCAGACCCTGACTCAAAAAACCAAAAAGCAATGTTGCAAGAAATAAAAAAGGAGACACTTTCAACTGTGAAAGGCCAAGTCATTAGGAAAAAACAATTATAACTTAAATAGAGCCTTAAATACACAAAATACATGAGCCAAACAAAACACCTGTTCTTAAAAAACATCCACAGGATAAAAGCTAACAGAAAGGGAGAGAGATGTATACAACAATGGCTAAAGACTGCGACACGTTCGATAAAACGGCTAGCACCAGCAGGTGGACCAAGACCGCGCCGCGAGACCAAGGACACGGCACCTGCCACGCACAGGCAGAGGCAGAGCCCTGTGCACAAGGGCAGCACAGCACCCTCGCCTTCCTCAGAGGGAACTGTGGGAAACTCATAAATGTGCGCGAGTTAAGCGACCCTTAGCAATACAGCCAAAGAAATCAAAAGGGAGATTAGAGAACACTTCAGTATGAACGGAGATGAAGACAGGAGCTAGCAAAACCCACAGAAAGAGCCGGGTGTGGCAGCACAAGCTCGAACGCCAGCTGCTCAGGAGGTTGGAGCAAGAAGCTGCAAGTTCTGAGCGCCGTGAGTCCCTGCCTCAAAATTTTAAAAAGGGGGAAAGGGTCCAGCTCACTGTGAGGGGCCTGGTCAAGCCCCAGAACCACAAAAACAGGAAGAAAGGGCGGGAGGGAGGGAGGAGGCTCGCTATCCGGGGAAACGTAAGAACCCACTGTTTTTCTCAGCCTCTGCTCCTCGCTTCTAGCACCAGGCCCCAGCCCACAGTAGGTCCACAATGAAGGCGGAAGAACTGGTGAGCGGCAAAGGGCGTGGTACAAAACCCGTCCTCTCTACGGCCGCCCCAGAGGAGCGGAGCTCGCCCAGGTGATTAGACCCGGCTCCAGCCCTCAGGAGCCCGGGGCCTGGCAGCGAGCGGGCCCATGTCTGGTGCGAGCCCAGCAGCCTCAGAGACTGCCCCGCCTGCTCCTGCTGCAAGGAGGCCATGGAAGGGCAGCCGTCCCGGACCCCTCCCCACCACTCACTGGCCCCCGCCACTCAGAGGAAGCTGCCCGACAGGGCCCGCCTGGTGCCTTCCTTCTCCCCACTCACCGTCCAGACAGCGGTTGTTGTACTTCTTATACGCAGTGATGGCGTCGTCCTTCTTCACGAAGACCACCTCTGCCACCCCGGGATGGACCAGCCGGGCTCTCTTGAGGGCTCCGCACACACAGAAAAGCTCCTGTGAACAACAGCGGGGCTAAGGGGACTTCCCGAGACGCACGGGCCCTCCCAGGCCAGGCCGTGTGGGTGGTGAGACAGGCGCCCGGGCATCCTCGTCCTGGGGGCCTCCTGGGAGGGTCACAGTGAACAATGTCCCTCCTGGAGCTCGGCTGCGGCTCGCCCAGCTCAGGACCTTAAAGGCCTCCTGGGAACCTGTGAGAACTCTGAGCACCTGGGCCCCACCCAGGGTGTCCGACTGCGCTGGGATGAGTGGATTCAGGTCTCCCAGCACCCAGACTGAGTGCAGACACCTGACGTGTCCTAGCCAAACTGGGACAGCACAGGTTCTGGTCCCTGGTGTGCCTTCTAGCGCTGTGAGCACCTGCACGCCACTTAACCTCTCAGAGGCCATCTCTTCTGAGAACCAGGCAGGTCGCTGGAAGGCTCAACTCAATCACTTTTAAGGCAGTGCTGCACACATGCTGCCAGCGCCCTGTTCTCCAGTCGGGGCAACCATGCCTGAGAAACCCTGTGCAGGCGCAGCCTGGGCGGCTAGCACTTGGCCAGTCTTCATCTGCAACCGCCTCCCAAGGTTGTCACAGGGATAGAAAGAAGTTTGAGAAAAAGCCCTCAAAATTTCTTTTTAACAGTAAAGGGGAAAACATGAAATACGAAAACCAAGGCGAGCCGGGCGTGGTGGTGCACATCTATAATCCCAGCACTCAGGAGGCTGAGGCAGGAGGATCGTTCTAAGTTAGAGGCCAGCCTGGGCTACAAAGTGAGCTCAAGGCCAGCCTGAACTGCACAGTGAGACCATCTCAAAAAGACAAAAAAAAAAAAAAAAAAGAAAAGAAAACCAAGGCCGAGGATCCTAGGTATGTTCCCAGCATCAGTACTACCGTAGAGTTCTTTTATTTTCTCCGTGGTAATGAGCACGGAGTCCAGGGCCTCGGGCATGCTAGGCAACCCGGTGCCTCCCCAGCCCTCTGAGCATTTTCTGAGACAAGGTCTCACTATGAGCCCAGGCTGGCCTCCAACTTGCAGTCCTTCTGCCTCCACCTCCCAAGTAGCTGGGGTTACACCCTGGGCCACTGCACCCAGCTCTGTTATTCTTTACAGGTACCTATCTGGGGAGAAGAGCAGTGATTTAGGGTGATTATTACTGGCAATTTTCTGGGTGGTAATCATTCCCGGTCTTTTCTAAGCCCCTTCACAGAAGCGCCCGGCACACAGGAAGTGCTCTGGGAGTGCCGGCCGACCTCCCTCCTTGCTCTGGATGAGGCCTCGCTCGGCCTCTCAGGAACGGGGTGACAGGTGCACACTGCCGCGCCCCCACTACTGCTTTTGTAACCTGTAAGCTGCTGTTCTGCAGAACCTCATGGGTGAGCGCGGGCTGCACATCCTGCGCACTGGGCCTGCGTGGCTCCAGTCCTCCGCACACTTCACAGCGAGGGCTGGCGGGTGCCACAGCGGGCGTGAGCGCTCCGACCCCGAGACCGCCCGCCAGCTGTGCCAGCCGCACTCGTTTTGTGCTGTGACCGCTCAAAGGGTGCCTGGGTTTCTACCTGTCTAAGGAAGATGCGGCTGAAGCAGTAATCTGGCTGACCCCAGGCCCCACTTTCCAGGCACGTTACCTGGGTCAGACAAGCTGGGCCAGAAAGGCAACCAACCCATTGGGCTTTTCAAGAAGCACCACCATGCCACACTCAGGCGGCAGGAAGTGTAGAAGGCGGGGAGACACCGCGCAGACGCTGTGCAGGGCAGTGAAGGAGCCCAGCAAGGACCCACAGGGCACAGACACTGCGAGCCGAGGCCCACGGGAGGCAGGCGGCTTTGGGCTGAAGGGTGTAGGGCAGCTGGGTGGAGTGGCACACAGAATTCCGGCACACTCCAGGCCGAGGACACCTGTGACAGCTCCCCGGGAAAGGCCGGGGCAAGGGAGCCGCGGTCCCGTCCTCCTCCCTGGGCTGGAGGAACCTCAGCCCTCAGCACGGCCACGCGAGTCCCCTCATCACACGGTGGTCCCGGGCTCCTGCGCGGCAACAGCAGCTCCAGACTTGAAGGACGCAGGCACAGTACTCACAACAATGTCCTCCTCGGTGACTCGAGGGTGCAGGTTATTCACAGTCATCTTGGTGCCCTCCAAGGGGCTGAAGACAGGCTGGGCGCAGAAAATAAATAAATAAAATTTTTAAAATTAAAAAGAAAAAAAGCATGAGCGGACATGGCAAGGCGGGGTACCCTCACCCCTGCTCCGGAGCCCATCAGCGCCAGGACGCACCCTCAGGCCCCCGCACCCGCGCTAAAGGGGCAGACCACCCTCCCACACGGCAGGCTCTTCCTTCCGGCTTCCGCGCAAAGCCAGCTCAACACCCAGCTCGGGGCAGAGACGCTCCTCCCTCGCGGCTGCGGGAAACCGCACAGTGCCTCTACACAGTGACCGTGGGCCTGGGTCTGCACCTCCGTAAAATGGCGGCGAGCCTACTCCCAAACTTTTCAAGGACCCACGGGGTGCACACAGCGCACTGCTCACCTCCGCAGGCGGCGGCTCTTTGGGGGACTCCTCCTTGTTCACCAGCGTCCGGGACATGTTGGTCAAGGCTTTGGTTCGAACAGAGGCGGGCAGAGCAGGAGCAGTGTACGCATCATTCTGAACCACTTTGGTGAGAGGGAGAGCCTTGGACACGGAGAGCTTGGAACTGCTGAGCCCGGCCTGCAGAGGCAGAGGGGGGCTGAGAGGCCAGACCCCGGCTCTGCCGAACCAGGCCCAAGGGGCTGACAAGCACGTGAGTGTGTGAATCCTCAACGCTTCCGGGCCCGACTCTATTAGTCGGAAGCAAGTAAGGCCACCACTGCCAGGGATGCCCCCGAGGAGGGCAGAACGGCACACGGCCGAACACTGCTCACAGCAGCCGCTGTGGCACCAGCCCTCCATGGATGGACACCCCCCACACGGCGCAGGCTTTCCCGGCCGCACCACACAGGCTGCTCAGAAGGCCCAAGCCCGAGGCCAGGCTCACGCCTCCACAGGCTCTTCCCACAACGCTGGCCCCCAGGTCTAGGCTGGCTGGGCACAGGAAGTCACGCTTAAGATGGCCCAAAGGCCCTGGTACTGGAAAAAAAAAAAACAACAAACAAACAAAAAAAAGATGGCCCAAAGCCCCAGCCTTCTGGAGCCTGATCTAGACACCGAGCCACCATGCAGTCCTGGGCTTCTCGGCACAGGCAGGCCAGGGCCATATCCGTGGAGTGGAACATGGAGACCACCCGAAGCGGTCCCCACCGAGCTAGGGATACAGCCCCGACAAACACGAACTCCCTCACGCTGAGCGTGTCCAGTGAGTCGTGCGACGGACTGGTGGTGGTCTTGCTGACTCACGACAGGCTTTGCAGGCACCGCGCCAGGGACAAGGGAGGGACACACGGCCGGCGCACCAGGCCTCCGCAGCTGCCCACGAGGTGCCCTCCCCATGGGCTCCGCATTTCAAGCCACTTCCTGCGTCTCAGGAGCCGGGACAAGGCAGCGGTTCCGCACGGCCCCCGGAGACACACTACTTTGGCTCAACAGCTAGATCTGCGCCTGCTAAGCTGCGCAGTGCGGAGCAGTTTCCTGAGGTCCCCGCGCAGGCTTCCTTATCCGTGAACACGCACAATGGCGCCCATCAGCAGGAGGAGGGTCCCGAGCGAGATGCCAGGCTGCGTCCTCAGTGAGGGCTGCCGTCACTGAGCCAGCACGGTTCCCTCAATGGGACCCCGGGGATCTAATTACTGCAAAGGCCCGCGTCCTGGACAGAGACAAACGGGCAGCACGCAGCTTTTCACAGCACTGTGAGGGCTCAACCAGCACTCAGAAGGGGCCCACTCAGAGGAAGACCGAAACGGGTCTGCAGGCTGTTGAAAACAGAGGTGCACGCTGGGGAGCAGGTGGGGAGCCCCTGCTGTGCTTAGCTGCGCCATCCCTGTGGTGACGCGGGAAGACTGGCACCCTCACCACCAGCTTCCCCACAGAGCTGCACCTGCGGGAGCCCACCAGTCAGGCGGGGCTTCTTATTCCTGTCAACTCCAACCCGGGGAACCCTGAATCTGAGAGCAGGCCGAAGTTCCTGACCGTGGAGCGCCAGGAGCAGCGTCACTGACCGCCACAGAGAAAAGCAAACAGGTTTCCTTCCCGTAGGGTTATCCCGGCTTTAGTTTTGCTGGCCCCTCCAAAACTAACGCTGAGTCTACCTTCCGCAGAGCAGTATTAAGAGGCGGCACCTGTGAGAGGCGTTCTGGACACCAGAACGCCCTCACAAATGGACTGGGCTGCTGCTGCAGGAGGGGGAGGACTCCCAGGAGTGGGCTCCAGCAGATTGATGACCTCCCCAACCCTGGTCTCTCCCATGCCCGTGGTTCTTCCGGTACCGGCCATCAAACTCACGACCTTGTGCTTGCCAGGCAGGCACTGTGCCACTGAGCTAAATCCCCAGCCCCCATGCCTGTGGTTCTGCTTTCTTTGACAGAGAGGCCTTCCCAGACACGGCCCCACGACTGGACGTCCAGCCTCCACAACTGGAAGCAGCTTGTGGTGCTGTCAGAGCAGAGAAAAAAGCTCCGAGATGTGTTTCTCTCACGTGTCGAAGACGCAGCCCCGGGAGCTGCGGCTGCACACGGAACTCACTGCGGGACCCATGTGAGACCAAGGGGCCGTGCTGCTTGCGGCTCTTAAGTCTCAGAGCCCCAATCACTGAGAGCCCTGCTCACGGCACCACCTCTCCCCCCGTGGGGCGCAGGGGGAAAGAAAGGAAAGGAAGCACGCACCACGTGGTGGAGAAAGCTGCCAGGGGCTGCAAACTTCATCTGCTTGGGAGGGATGTGCGCTGTCACCTCCTCATCCTCGTCCAGGTCATATAAATTCTGAGAAGGAAAGGAACATCTGCTAATGTGGCCTGCGGGCCACAGCACAACAGGAACAGCTGCTGGAGGGAGGCGGGCTGGGGAGGAGGCAGGCAGCTCAGGAGCAGGAGTGGGACTCAGGTTCTCTCAGGGTGACGCTCCCTCTGGCCAGTAGAAGCACTACAGCCTACAGGCACGTTCTGCAAGCAGCCGATTCCCAGCAAGTCTCTGAAACGTGTCCACAGCCTCGTCGCTTCAAGTTAGGGACTCGCTGGGAAATCAGCGGCCATGTGAACGCCGCAGTGCACACACACAAGCGTGGAGGGCACAGCAACGCCACCTCCGCCGCGTGCTGCAGACCGATGTGGGAGCCCACCACTGCTCAGACGTCATGCTCCACACGCGGCTCTATCTTCTTTGGCTTGGAAAGGTCACCCCAGGTAATCTCACCTGCTAACCCCAGCAAGTTTAATCCACAAAGATGCTCACGGCACAAAGATGTGTAACAGTGAAAATGACTGGGGAGAATCTGGAGCGTCACCTAATGGAGTCCACAATATGAACAACGTTCACAGTGAACGTGAAACACCAGAAAGCTTAAGTCACAAAATAAAAATATAAATTAAAAAATAGTGGGCCAGGCGTGGTGGCACACGCTTGTAATCCCAGCACTCAGGAGGCTGAGGCAGGAGGATCGCTGCAAGTTCAAGGCCAGTGTGGCCTACAAAGTGAGCTCAAGGCCAGCCTGAACTACATAGCAAGACCCTGTCTCAAAAAGACCAAAAAAAGAAAGAGAAAAAAAAAAAAAGAGTAGGCACAGCACAACAGGGCTGGGCTGGGGGTACAGCTTGGCAGCACAGTGCCAGCCTACCAAGTGTGAGGTCCTCAGTTCGACTCCCAGTACCAAAAAAAGGCACAAACTAGCAGGGCACAACGATATGTTCCTTTAATCCCAGCCACTCCAGGAGGCTGAGACAGGAGGACTGAAGACTCAGGGCTAATCTAGAAAACTTTTTTTTTTGGCAGAACACTCAACTTTGTTTTACTTATATATTTAAGCATCCTAAAATATTTTTCTTGCTTTGACCAAAAAAATGAAAAATACAGGAGCACTGACTCCTCTTTAGGAGAAAAGTGTTACATACAGCTATGGAGTTAGGGTTCCTCCTTTATATACAAAGGAAAATACTAATACAAAAGTGCTTCGGTGATCAAAAAGGGCTACGAGCTGCAAGCATTTATTCGCACTGCCTCAGACCTAAGAAGCGCACGTCGTCCTCTTGGCGCCTGTCACTGGGAACTGCACATCTCCAACTGCACTCGCGCCTCCATGCCTGCACAAGAGCACGCAGCGTGTGGGGAGCAGCGCAGCCCTCTCACTGAACGTGGACGCCGAGCAGCCTGCCACTGTGGGAGCGGGCCATGCTCCAGACGCTCGGGTTTGGCCGGCCTGACAGTGCCAGGGAAGGTGTCTGGGCCCCGTGTTAACCACAGGCAAGGGCATGCAGCAGCCACCTTCCCAAGGTACAGCCTGCCTCGGCCAGGAACGGCTTCCAAAGGGGACGAGGAGTGCCGGGAAGGGTGGGACTTCAGCGTTCCCCGAAGCACGACCTGCCCTGTTAGGAGTCAGCAGCTCTCAGCAGAGCCCACACGGCCCTTCCCCAAGAGGGAGGGAGCGAGGCCCACAACAGGGAGCCAGCCCCAACTGCTCTCGCCCTTCCCCACACTCGCCTCCGCTGCAAGTGTTCTCGATTTAAAGTTTTTTCAGGACCACGTCAAATCCCATTGAGGAAAGGGCCCTGAATGTCCTTCAAGCCATTCCACTGCTCAAGGAACCCTGCAACTATCCTCTCACTGCTGGTCCAAGCCAGAGCCAGGCGCTCACTCAGGAAGCCAGGAGTAGGGTGGCAGACTACCGGGCCCTCTGTGTACCCCCAAAAAAGGAAGGAGGAGGAAGGCAGGTTGTGTGGGGACTTTTCTAACTCTGAACCCTAATTCTGCCCTTAAGCAGGAGATCTACCATTTGTTTGGTTTGGGGATGGAAACTTTTGGAACCCTGTGTCTGGATTTCTCTGTGCTGGCTGAGGAAGAGAGACTGTTTGGGGGATCAGGCCCTGGACTGGGGCTCTTCGGTATGCCTGAGCTCACAGTCTCAACAACTTGGCATGACTTTTGCCTCAAAATCTAAAAAGGGAGCGGGTCTGGGGGGGCCTGGAGATGTAGGTTAACGCAAAGGCTCTGAGTTTAATCTGAAGAGCCCAAACAACACAAGCTAAACCCCAAAAATCTAGGATGGCAGTAGGGCAACATTTCAACAACAGCTAGCTTTGGAGAACACGCACAGGAACTTTGTTTCCTTTTCATGTGGTACGAGGGACTGAACCCAGGGCCTCTGCACTGAGCTGTAACCCATCCTCTTTTCTGCAATTTTGAGACAGGGTCTCATTAAGGTCCCCAGGTTAGGCTTACACCTGGGGTCTTCCTGCCTCATCCTCCCAGAATGCTGGTATTACAGATGTGTACCACCATGCTGAGTTATTTTTTTCCTATTTTTGCAAATTTTCACCAAATATGTAATTTTTGTAATAAATTAATAGCCAGGGGTAGCAGCAGAGTATTTCACATCTCAAAAGAAAAAGGGCTTGCTGGGCATGGTGGCGCATGCCTGTAATCCTAGCACTCAGGAGGCTGAGGTAGGAGGATCATTGTGAGTTCGAGACCAGCCTGGGCTACAAAGTGAGCTCAAGGCCAGCCTGAACTGCTTAGTGAGACTTGGTCTCAAAAAGACCAAAAAAAGAAAAAACAAAGAAAAATGTTCTTCTTAAAACTCAACAACTGCAAAATGTCAAATGTAATTCCTCCTCTACCTCTCGGAGCTGGGAGTCTTGGGCCAGATCTAATGTGCGCACATGTGCATGCACACACAAACACACATTCACACACCTGTTTGGCCTGATGGTTGTTGACAACGTTGATCCTCATTCCGGCGGGATGGGCATGTAGTGGCACTGTGGTCTTCTGCTGTGGAACCTGTAAACACCCAGTGGTCACCAGTCTGCCCCAGGGCTCATGCATGTCCTGCGGTGGCTGTACAGCAGGGACGTCTGCTCCATGGGCTGCACAGCACGGGCAGCCTGAGCCCACATGGCTCCGTCAGATATGCCCACTACCAAAGCTGCTGCAGAGGTGCAGTGAGGCTGCCCCTTTCCTCTGGGCTGGGGACTGGGGAGGGTGGCCGGGGCACGGGACCAGCAGCCAGTTCTGACCCGACACCCGCCACACACACACTTTGGTACCAACATCTGGGAGAATTTCACTTTTGCCCAAACCATCCTGTCTACACCACACAGCTTCCCGCCCGATCCTCCTGCCTTTCTTCCTGTTCTGCTAGGGCTGCAGACAGCAGCGTTCCTACCTGGATGGTCTTGGTGAGCTTCAGGGCGGGGGTCACGGTCCCCACAGGCGGGCTCGGGTAGGCGGAGGGCGCGCTCCTCTTCAGGCTGATCTTCTCGCGGGCGTCAGCCACCTGCCGGGGCTTCTGCAACACTGTGCTCTGCTGCTTCCGGGAGTTCAGCATCTCTCTGGCATCCTGCACTTTCCCTTTGATCCGAAACCGGGCATCTTTCTGCAAAAGCTTCTCCCGGGCGTCTTTGACTCCCAGCTTGAGACGGGCATCTGCCAGGCCGATCTTCTGCCGGGCGTCAAACCTCTGCTGGAAGGTGGCAGTACGTGCTGGCTGGCTGAGAAGGCTGTGCTGGATCCCAACTCGAGCGCGAACACCTCCCAGGCCCGGCCTGGTGTTGAGCCTGCAGAGGCAAACTGCGACAGTGAGCGATATGGGTGTGGACGGCAGTCTGCAGAGGCCGAGGGACCCTGGACATAGGGCACGTCTGGAGGGACAGGAGGGCTGCTCCTCCACATGCCCAGGTAAACCACTAAGCCTACATGAAGATGTCTTCCATTTTCCTGTTCTGTGGTTTTAACTATGCATCACAAGCAAAATTCACCATGATATGTCTGATTAAAACCAGACCCACATTCTTTCACCACTCAAATAAAATCAAAATGGATCAAAGATCTAAATATTAAAACAGGAACACTAAATCTGCTGGAAGAGAGGTAGGTACAACTCTTTAAGACATTGGTATAGGCAAAGACTTTAGAAACAAAACCTCATCGTACCAGAAATAACACAAAGAATCAACAACTGGGATCTCATCTTAGTAAAAAGCTTGTGAACAGCAAAAGAAATCACCAACAGAGTAAAGAAATAGCCCATAGTGTGGGATAAAATTTTTGCCAACTGTTCCTCAGATGAAGCACTAATATCTAGAATATATAAAGAACTAAAAAAACCAGATCCTCCAAGATCCAACCCTAAAATGGACATCTGAGACACACACTTCTCAGATGAAGAAGTACAAACAGCAAATAAATATACCAAAAAAGTTCAACATCACTGGTCATTCGAGAGACACAAATTAAAACAATGCTGAGATTCCATCTCACCCCCAGAAAGAATGGCTGTTATCAAGAATCAACCAATAAAAAATGCTGGCAGGGTTGTGGGGAAAGGGACCCTTCTCCACAGTTGGTGAGAGTGTAGACTGGTGCAACCACTGTAGAAGTCAGTGTGGAGATTCCACAAAATCTAGAACTAAAGGTTCCATTTGACCCAGCTATTCCCCTTCTGGGTATATTCCTGAAAGAATTAAAAGCATCACGCCACAGAGATATACACACACTCATGTTTACACTGGCACAGTGTGTAACAACTAAATGTTTGAAACAACCCAAATGCCCAGCAACCAATGAATGAATAAAGAAGATGTAGTTTTGGAAGGATAAGCCTGAGACATTCCTAGGTAAATGGATGCACCCTGAGACCATACTCCTAAGTGAAGTACATCGGACACACGTTTACATGACACATTGCTTCTGGTGAGAAACTGAAAGTGTAAATAAGAACCAAAATGAGTAACAGATATTGGGAAATAGAAAGAAAATGTTAAAATGAGAAGCGGAACAAGGTGCAGGAGAGGAAGAGACAAGAAAAGAGGGCTGGGGATATAGCTCAGCGGCACAGCACCTCCCTGGCAAGCACAAGGTCCTGACTTGGATTTCAGATCCCCCCACCCTCCGAGGGGGGGGGAATAGAAGGGAAAAAATGGATACAAAGCTTTTGTAAATAAGGAGAGGGGAATGGGAAAAAAAGAAGATATATTGTGTACAGGTACAAACTCCCTATGGTGAATGTTATTATTATGTATACCTAAAATGTACCAATAAAAAATTTTAAATGCAAAAAAAAATTCACCATGATAGACACAATCCAAGAATGTCAGGAAAGCAAAATTACTCCCAAAATATCATAAGCCTACTGAGCACAGAGCAACCTGTTCCCAAAGCTCTTCCACACCCACTCGCAGCACCCCAAGGAGAAGCACTGGCCGCACCTGTGTCACAAGGACAGCAGCAGGCCTGCGGGGTGCGGGACCCACCCAGGTTCCCTCTAACGCAGACGGACACCACCCACTGGGCTGGGACCCAGGGAGCCACATGCGGTCTCACTTAGCGCCAGGGGACTAACACAGCTAACAGAATAAAGTACAGTCAGAAAAGAAAAAGGAAGCTGCTGTGCAGTCAGAGTGTCAAATTTCAGAAAGTATTAAAATTGGCATCAAACTTCCTGAAACAGCCCCCACCTGGGCCTTCAGCAGCTTGAGTGTGAACACAAGGCCCTTCCCACTGTGACACCGGTCTACGGTCTGTGGGCTTCTCCTGCCTCGGCACCCACAAGGCCTCTCTATGTCACCCCTATGCGTAGTGGCTCCTGCACCAGGTGCCCGCCTGGGGACTCCTGGGTCACTGTCGCCTCTGTGCTCATCATTACGTAGGTCTGATTCTTGGTTTTCTCTCCCCCAACCCCTAGCCTGGGAGGGGAGCACAGAATGAGGTTCATTCCTTTTTCAGGGCTGAGCACGTTTTGTTTTTTTTTTTAAAGACAATGTTGCTATGCAGACCAGGCTAGCCCAGGCTAGCCCAGAGCTCTCAATCCTTCTGTTCAGCCTCCCTGGCCCTTGGTTTATAGGTGTGGGCCACACGCCCAGCTAGGGACCACCAGCTTGTAAATGGTGCTGGTAGAACTTCTTAAATATCCAGCTGTCTAGATCCCAAAATTGGTGGGAAAACTTGGACTGTTTCTTGTGGTTTTTTAAATAGTACCGGAGATTAAATCCAGGGCCTTCCACTATATCCCCAGCCCTTCTTAAAATTCTGACACAGGGTCTCAATTGAGTTGCCCCGTCTTGGCTCCAACTTGGCCATCCTCCTGCCTCAGCCTCCCAGAGTGCTGGGACTGTAGGCACACACCACCACATCCACCTGACACGTGCATTTTCACAGGTCATGTGGGTGTGTGTCAAGGTTCCTGAACTGGTGTGTTAGAAGGTGAATGCTACTGGATAAACGAGTGCTCTGCTGGCCTCTGCCCAGAAGGCATCGCTCACCCTGGGCAAGTGCCTGGGTCGCCCTGCCTCAACCTTCTCTAGCATCAGGTGTCTGCCCACCTCCCCTCTGCTGATGAACAGCAGACGCACACTCCAAGGTGCGGCAACCTGGGACCAGTGAAAATAAACCTGGATCTCCAGCCCAACAGCCTTCGACAACGGAGAACACCTGCTGCAGACCTAAGGCAGCAACAGACTGGGCATGTGCCCTCACCGCAGGCTGCGAGGTTTCGGGGGTAGGGTCCTGGGGTGATTCGCTGATGAGGGTGGGGCCCTCAGGAACGGGATGGAGTCCACACCAAAGAGGCCCGGGGGCTTCCTGGTTCCCTCCCACCGTGGAGGACACAGGGAGAGCTGGCCTACAATCAACAAGTGGCCCTCACCAGGCAGATCCTGCAGCACCTCCATCCAGGGCTTCCCCGCACCAAGGGAAATAAATCTGCTCTTCATAAACCACGCAACCCTAAGCAGCCCTCGACGGGGGGTGCCCCCTTCCCCTGGAGAAACAGCAAGTTCTGGAGAAGCTGCATGTGGCGGCAGCCCACGGCTGTAATCCCAGCCCTCTGGCAGGCCAAGGCAGGGGGGTCACAAATTCATGCCCAACCTGGGCAACGTAGTGAGACCCTGTCATTCCCTCCCTCAAAAAGGACTGGCGATGCAACTCCGTGCAAAGGTCCTGGGTTCAATCCCAAAAACAAATGGGAACACACCCCCACCGCCCCCCCCCACCCCCGCGGGCGCGCTCGCGCACACAGACACAGAAATGGGAAGCATCTGAGAAGCAGAGCCCTAGAGACCGGATATGGAAGGGGCAGCACCACAGGAGGGGGGAGCAGCTGTGTGGCAGACGGTGCCCACCTCCCCAACTGTGCTACCTGAGGCTTTGTGGTCCATGGCCACACGTAGTTGGTGACGCACATCGTCACCTGTGCGCAAATCTGTATCTGCCGAGAGCTGGTCAGGGCCACCCTTCCCTACATCCTGTGTCACCCCTGCATGCAGCCTACAGCGTTGCAATCACAGTGGGCTGCCCAGAAGTCTGCAGCTACTCTGAGGGGTCCTCGGCGGCAATGGAAGCCCTGCCTTCAGACCAGCTGCCTCCCTGGCCTTTTAAAAACACTGTAAATTCTCCCTTATCTGTGGGTGACGCCCACCCAAGAAAACAGGCTATGGCTATGGGCTCAGACAAGAGCTGCTGCTGAGATCCCGCTCGGATTATGGGGAAAGGATTTATCATCTCAGTACTGGAGGGTGAAACTAAGGCCTTCGCACTGAGCTACCTCCCCAGCCTTTTTCTTATTTTGAGGCAGGATCTAGGTCGCTAAACTGCCTAGGGTGAGCTCAAACTCAAAAATCCTCCCGCCTCAGCCCCTCATAGTGCTGGGATTAACAAGCATGTGCCACCACACCCTGCAGTCTTCTTTGTTTTGTTTTTTGTCAGGGTCTCACTATGCAGTTCAGGCTGGCCTTGAGCTCAACTCTGTAGCCTAGTTTAAGCCTCAGGCTGGTCTTAAACTTGCATGTATCACCACGCCCAGCTAAGAAGAAGATTCTGATCAACAACTGCCATCCAGGTCCACAAGTAAGGAGAGCTAAAGGAGAGGCCAGGAGGAAGCTGATCGATCCTCAAGGGAGAAGGGGTGTTGTTTCAGGCTCTCCATTGAGCAGGCACCTCCAGTGACACAGGCTCTGGGCCAGGCCACCCAGTTACCAAAAGGCGGGTGGGGAGTCCGTCTCCAGGTGCTGTGGAGGGGCAGCCCGGTCTAGGAGGAGGCACAAAGTCCATGAGGGCACCACAAGCAACTGGACCGCAGAGCGCTGTCACCCACGGCATCCGGGAGACCTGGGGACAAAGCCCCTCTGCGGGGCCTCCCTTGCTCTGGTCCCGCTGCAGCCCCTCCCAGGCCCTCAGAGCCGTGCACGCAGCTCTATCAGTGACATGCAGTACTTGTCACGTCACCTGTGTGCAAACCTGCACCTGCCACAAGACCACAAGCTGGTCAGGGCCCCCTCCACCCTGCACCACCCTGCACAGGGCCGACAGCGGGGCAGGCACCCATCCCACTTCAGGCTCGGCTGAGCTGCGGCACCTCCACCCCACAGAGGAGCTGAACCTCGGAGCTGGGCACAGGGGGCTGCCCTGGCACCGCAGACTCGAGCCCACGGTGCCCATGCTGACCACCAGAGAAGCCGGCCCTCACCGGCACAGGCTACTCTGTGAGGGGTCCGGCTCCAGGGCGCCTCCCAGTGGAAAGGGGGCACCAGGCAGCCAGGGCACGGGCTACCCTAGCGTGGGCCTCAGAGAGGACCCCAAGGATCTCACTGGCTCCGAAAAGAGCAGACCCCGACTGCCCACAGGAGCTTCAGGAGAGGCCCTGGCGGGGAATGGGTCTCCGACTCTGAGAACACCACAAATGGAACAGAACCGCGTTGGCCGCAAGACCCTCGCCATTCCCGAGCACCATGCCACGGGGTCAGACGCAGTCCAAACGCCACCCTTTCTGCAGGCTCGCTCACTGTCTCCTCCAAACCCTGCCTCCTCTCTTCAGCAGGGCACCCTCACTGTGCACAGGGTTCCAGACCTCGGAAACTAAAGGAGGCGAGGCCAGCCCGTCTCTCGGGAGGGGAGGTGGGAGATGGGCCATACGGTGAGGTGAAGGCCAGTGTGAACTGCACAGTGAAATGCTGTCCCAAAAGAACCAAAAAACAGGCGCCGGTTGGGGGCTGGGGATTTAGCTCAGTGGCACAGAGACTGCCTGGCAAGTGTAAGGTCGTGAGTTCGATTCCCAGTACCGGAAAACAAACAAAACAAAACAAAAAAACCAAACAGGCACCAGGTATGGTGGCGCACGCCTGTAATCTCAGCACTCCAGAGGCTGAAGCAGGAAGATCGCTGGAGGTTCAAGGCCAGCCTGTGCTACAAAGTGAGCTCAAGCTCAAGACCAGCCTGAACTGCATAGCAGGACCCTGTGTCAAAAAGACCAAAAAAAAAACCCGAAAAACCGAAAAACAAAACAGCAAAAAGAAATGAAGTTACCCATTTCACCAATCACTCAAACAATAAAACATGACTGCCAAGCAAAAAAGGGACAACCAACTGAAAGCAATTATTTTAAATAAATTTAGGGAACAATGAGATTCCTGAAAACAAATTTCCTAACTGTGAATAGAGAATGGGAAAAAGGGCAGCTTCAAGTTTTCTGGTTCATTCCGGTCCAACAGGGAGAAGCCTTCACATGAAGGGCGGGGGAGGGCCTGGCCCCGCGGCCCGCCTGGTCTGCAGATCCCTCCAAGGCCGCAGTCTCAGCGTACTGAGCCAGAGGACTGTGCAGCGCACACCGAGGTCCACAGTTAACAGACAATAAGAGGATGATAACAGGCTTTGTCAACAATAAGGGGCGGGGCTCACTCAGGTAGAGTGCTGCCTGTGTCCCAGGCCTTAGATTCCTTCCCTTTAACCTCTAGCTCTGCCAAAAAACAAAATTATGAAAAGTGTTGAGTATTTAAAACAGGTTGAAAAAGTCGTCTTTTTTCTTTTTGGCTTTTGTGAGATAGGGTTTTGCTATTTATTTCAGGCTGGCCTGGAACTCACTACGTAGTCCAAGATGGCCTCAAACTCACAGCAACTTTCCTGCCTCAGCTTCCTGCAGGCTGAGATTACACGCAATCACTCTGAGAAATGTGTGTCCTGCACAAACTCAGATGGGCTAGGCATTGCTAGGTGTCACTGTCCTAGGTGACCAGCCTGCATGGATCTGAAGAGCCAGCAGAGCAGCAGCATTTGCAGGAGAGAGGGCTAGGAGCTGCGGATGGCGGAGCTGCTTAGGCGGGAGTGCAGGGCTCCCTGGTCACACGCGTTCTTTCAGCTCCTCTCCCCAGCAGTTTTAGGGGGCTTCCATGTTCAGGCTTTTTATAACCACAGCTTCTCTGCCTGCATGAAAAGACAGCTATTCATCCCAGCAGGCAGCAGGACCAGTTATAAGGCAGGCATTAGTCATCAGGAATTTTTCAAATAAACACTCCTGCTAGGGTGGGTCTTTAAAACCTAAAGTCTGTTATGCTCCCCTCCAGCCTAGGAACTGCTCCCGCTCTCAACAAAGCCCAGCCCTGGGGAGCCTCACTCCCCACTGCAGGAGTACAGATGCCCCAAACACGTTGTGCACTTCTGGCCTGGCCCGATGTTCGAGGCAGTCCACATGCGTGTAGGGGGGGTAAGGTTCTGAGCAAGTCTTTTAACCACCCCACCCCGGCCAACAATGTCAACAGTGCAACTCTGCAACTCCCTCTCCTGACTGATCCGAGGGCTCCAGGGTGAGGACAGGGCCTGCAGGAGGACAAACACCCGCTGGGCCAGGGCTCTCTTCCCCATCCGTCCACCCCACTGGAATGAGGCAAAGCCGCACTGCCTGGCTCCACAGTGGGCAGGGCTGTCTTTTCTGGCTCCAGACAGAGTCCTCATCCAAAAGATCGGGCCCAGGAAGTGAGGCCTGGGTTAGATACAAGAACTTTAACCTATGGTAGTCTCTGGGTTAGGAGAAAACATGACTAAAGAGCAACTCTGAATTAGGTGCTTTAGAGAAAGAAGAAAAACAAGATGCAAGGACACCAGCCCTTTCCCTGGGAGTTCTGTGCAGATGTTTATTTTTTCCCATTTTGATAGATTTTTGTGTGTGTGTGTATGTGTGTGTGTGTGTGTGAGAGAGAGAGAGAGTGTGTTTCAGACAGGCTCGGGCTTTATAACTCAGGCTGGCCTTAAACTTTTAGTAATTCTCCTGCCTCAGCCTCCTGAATACTAGGATTATAGGCATGTACCACCACGACCCCCGGATATTTCATTTAAAACTCACTTCCTCCTTTGTGTCAGGTCTACACTGAACTTCATCTTCACAAGGAAACACAACTGGCCCGCTTACTCCCACCCAACCCTGCAGCTCCAAGGATGGGGGGCCACCTGGCTCAGCCCTGCACCAGAGGCAGCAGCCAGCTTCCTCCAACTGCCAGACAACTTGAGCAAAGCGAAGGCTGTCTCGGCCTCTTAGTCAGGGGCCTCCCACATCAGAAAGCCAGGGGCGGTATGGGGGCTGCCCAGTGCTGCCCCAGGGGGCCACCTGCATGTGTGGGGCAGGACAGCGTCTCACCATGGCCTGGAACAAGCATCACTTAAACCACCCTCCCATCCTGAATGTCCCAGTAACCAAGGAATTCTGTGAGTGGAGGTCCAGCTGCTAACGATGATGATGCTACACGGCAACACGGCTGCTACCTAAGTGACTGAACAGCTGGGGATGAGGCTGCTGACACTTCCTCAGGCTGCACTGATGCTGTCTCCCTTGGGCAAGGGAAGAATCTTTCTGTGACAGCGGTATGCAAAGGGCCCGTGACTGACACCAAGCTCTTCCTGGATGTCCATGCCAAGGCTCCCACAGCAGTGTGCAGAACGGATTTTCTGTGGGAAATGACATTCACTCACTGCAGCCTGCTCCAACCCCTCTGGGTGTTCACAGAGCTCTACTTTTTCTCTCTGCTGGCCAGGAAGTCAAGTCAGTGGCGTTTCCAGATTTCCCCCAACTCCTCAACCCTTCTGCACTTGGCGTCCAACCCTCTCACACAACAGCAAAGCAGTGGCATGTACTGCAAACTGGGTCATGTCGCTTGTTTATTTAAACTACTTTCCACACTGACGGCTCAGAGAGCTCACCGACCCGAGCTCTCGGCAGCTGCCAGGCTCCTTCCAGGAGCGCGGAGGCGCGCACGGCCCAGGCCTGTGCAGCAGGTACTTCCCGCACTTCACACCAAGGAGAGGCTGTGGGGAGCGGCTCTGCGATCCCCGCAGATCACACAGCCAGCGGGAAGCAGGCCCGAGTCCCGGCTGGCGCCTCTAGAGCCCTCTCTCCCTAGTCTGCTCCTGGGGACCTCGCGCTTCTGCCAGGTCCCTGCCGTCATTCCCCTCACACAGTGCAAGGTATAAACGTTAAAACACAGGCTCACCTTCAGGCCTCCGAGGACCTACCACAAACACCACACTAGCCAGGACACTGTCCCCCCAGCAGTCACCTGGCCAGGCCCACATCGGCCTGGGAGCGCAGTCCCCGCGCGTCCCGAGGCTCCACACCCCACCCCTCAGCCTCACCGCCCAGCACAAGACCCTGCACTCGGAACCCAGGGGACCAAGCCCAGAGAGTGGGACCGGGGCGCAGCTCACTGCCACGGGGGAAGGACAGGCACCAAGGCACTGGGGACAGACCGAGGTGAGGAGACGTAACTGCTGGGACTACACACACAGGCCAGGGAAAAGCGCTGGGGGCTGAGGGATGTGACAGCCAATGTCGTGGGTACGCTTAATCCAGGCGCGCGGGGGTGGGGGGTGGGGGGTGTCAGGCAAGGATTCTCACTGGGCGTGGTGGCGCACGCCTGTAATCCCAGCACTCAGAAGGCTGAGGCAGGAGGATTGCTGTGAGTTTGAGGCCAGCCTGGGCTACACGGTGGAGTTGAAGGCCAGCCTGAACTGCAGAGTGAGACCCTGTCTCAAAAAAAAAAAAAAGAATTTTCTAGCCACAGACACAAAAAGATACTAAAGAACAGCTAGAGAGTGAATGTCTGTTAAAAACAATACCTAACATCCCCACAGCCTAGCCGTTTACAAGGACATTTAACTTCTCCAATACGTGTTGGAAAACTACTGGCCAAGCGCCCTCTCCTTCACACAGGTAAACGCAGCTCACAAAACCTGCAAACGGCTGAGAGCACCTAAGGGCCTGGAGAGCCTGCAGAACACCAACGTGACTCACCCTGAGGTCCTCCCCAGCAGCTCCAGGGAACTTGTCCCCGAGGAAAAGGCCAACCTCCTGCTGTCCTTGCCTGAGCGCCACTCAGTCATCATTAGAAGGCACTGACAGCTCTCCGTGACCTCGGCTTCCGGCCTCCAGGTCCCCATGTACAGAATGAGGATACCATCAGGAGTCGGTGCCTGTAACCCGAGCACTGGGGAGGCTGAGGCAGGAGGAGCACTTCGAGGCCAGCCTGGACTATACAGTCAGTTCAAGGCCAACCTGGACTACAAAGCGAGACCTTGTGTCAAAAATAAGTAAATAAACAAAATAGCAGACAAGATCGTGAAAAGGCCGATGCATCCGAGAGCGAGAGGAAACAAACGCCGCACAAAAGGGGGCCGGCCAACAGGCAGCCTGCAGGGGGGCCGGGCGCAGGATGCGGTGTTTACAGCCCCGGGCCGCCGGGGGAGTCACTCTCGCTCAAACTTCAGTCGCCCCAACTCCGAGGGGCGGGACGCGGCGGCGCGGCGGGGGTGGCGCCCCGGACCCCGGCACGCGG
>NW_004955413.1:27967935-27984600 GCF_000276665.1 Chinchilla lanigera
CCGCGGACCCCGAACCCCGAAGTAAGAAAAAGCTGCTCACCGGCCCTTCGTCGCCACTCCGCGTTTGCGGATGAGCTCGTCCAGGGAGATGTCCGCCATCTTGCACCGCCGAGCGACCCGAGAGCAGCTTAGACGCCTGAAGCCCGCGAGCCCACCCCCTCGGCAGCTATTGAGCGACGAGCTACTTCCGGCGTCCGGCCAAACCACTCTCGCGACAGTTTAAACGGTACAAGGACCGGAAGGGGCGGGCTCTATTCCCGTGAGCCCTCGCGTTGCTAGCGCCTATTTGCATACAGCCTATTGGGGTACTGTGGAGCCTTTCGCTTTCCCAAACAAATAGCATTTAAAACGGCATTAAAAGTTAACAGCAAATAAGATAAACTTCACGGGAACGGAGCTGTTCGTTCAGTGAGCAACTTGTTGCTCACCATAGGTCGAATGAGAATGGATCTCGTTACCTAGGGGGTAAAAGGCTTGTTTCCTTTATGCCTTAAACTTATGAGTAAGGAAAATAACGATTCGGGGTGACGCCCGAATCCTCACTGCTAATGTGAGACGAATTTTTGAGCGGGTAAAGGTTGCCCCTAAGGTGACCCGCCTACTTTGCGGGATGCCTGGGAGTCGCGATCTGCCCGTCCCTTAAGCTCTTAAAAAGACAGATTCACTTGATTCTTATTGTGAAGGAGAGCTGTGCGGAGTGAATATGTGCTCATCCCTGAGTCAAGTTAGTGACCCGCCAAACCCGGTAGTGCACTCCATCCCTAATCCTGTGTGCTGTTAGGGGGGAGTGAAGTCATATTTAATCGGATCACAAAGAAAACAGATGTGGGGCTGAAAATACAGCTGGGTGCATTCGTTCCTGGAGACTTTGGGTTGCATCCCCAGCACCACAAAAACAAAACACGCGGTGTCCTTAGGCCAGGTGGTATGACTATCAGCTGCATTAAAAACAAGCTGGCACGCTGGGAGGCTGAGGCAGGAGGATCACAAGTTTGAGCCCAGTCTGGGCGGGCTGGGGATATAGCTCAGCCGCACATCGCCTACCTGGCCAGCGCAAGGCCTGAGTTCGACTCCCGGTACCAAAGAAAAGCGTTCGGCCCCAAGTACTGTGCCACCCAGTTAATTTGTTACTTCAAATTTTAGCATCGGTGCCGGGGATTGTAGCTCTGCAGCACGGCGCGTGCCTGGCAAGCCCAACGTCGAGTTCTATTCCCGATACCAAAAAAAAAAAAAAAAAAATTGTAGCGTCGGATGTGTGGTGACGGGTGGGAGCCGGGAGAGCCAGCTCTAACCCCGCGGGGCTTCCGTGGGCCCCGCACCCCTGTCCCTGGAATGCAGGCAGGCGGAAGGGGCAGCCACGCCCTGGCAGCGGTCGGAGTCTGAGTGGGACGGAGGCAGAGGGCTGGACAAGGCCAGAGGGACTCGGGCGGCGCGGTGGCCCTTTCCCGGGGCACTTCAGAGCTGGGGCATTCTGTCGTCCCGAGCACGGGGATGGAGGGCACTGTGAGGTTGGGGACAGGGACAGGGCTCTGTGGGGACACGCAGGAGCCAGAGGACCTGGCCCCGCTGCCTTCGGAAATCTCCAGGGAAGGGTTCCTTCCGCCTCGGAAAACCGCACCGAAGGGCAGGGTCTGGAGGTCGCCTGCTGCCGGGGCTGGGGCTGGGGCGGGGGCGGATCGGTTCCCCAGGCCCGATCCGGCCGCACCTGTCCCGAGGCAGTCCGTCTCTGGGACCGCGCTCAGCACGCTCCGCGGCAAGGCGACCCCTGTGACCACTTAGCTTTCCGTGTGCGCGGGTGGACGTCGCCGGCCTCCGGTGTGAGAAACTGGAGGCGTAAACACGGACCGAAGTGTGTAACAGAAACGGTGAGATAGGAAGGAATTCTTCAACAGGAAAGGGCAGCTGGCAGGAAGGGAAAGGAAGGAGGGGAAAAGAAACAAGTAAGAAAAAATGGAAACAAAGCTTTGCAAGCAAGGAGGGCAGGAGGGGTTGCAGGGAGGGAGGGCGTGGGATGGGGGATTCCGGAGGGAAGACAGGGACAGATGCCCTGATGAGTGTGAGCATTATGTGTGCCTGCAATGTGCCGATAAACTTCATTTAAAAATAAATTGTAAAACATTACAGAATGCGTGTGCACATGGGGTCACTCCCAGGGCGCACGGGGGTGGGGTGGGGTGGTGGTGGTGGTGGCTGGAAACGTTATTGGAGGGGCTGAGAGGCCCGGGAAGGAGGACCACCGCAGGCTCACCCTTCCCACCCTCCTCCTGCGTGGCTCTGGGACGGACCCCAAGCCAGAACCTCCGGGGTAAGCGCACGCCCATTTTCCGGGCAGGAGCTGAGACCAGCCCAGGGGTAGTGACCAGGCCCAACTCATCCCCCTCCTCTCACCCTCCTAGGCAGGCTCAGGCAGGACCTGGTCAAGCCTGGATCCCCGGCCCTGTTTCCCCATCCTCAGAGGGAAGAGGAGAGCAAGACCAGAGGGGTACCTTGTTGTGAAAGCAACAAGGGCCAGGCCTGCACCAGGCATTCCTTCCTGCAGGTGGGGGACCATGGGACACCCTTTCACCTGGGTCTCCCGCAGTGAGCCACACCCCAGCTGGGTTCCCAAGGAGGAGGCAGTGTCAGTCTGTCATCCCAGCACTCAGGAGGCTGAGGCAGGAGGATCTCTGTGAGTTCAGGGCCAACCTGGGTTACATAAGCGAGTTCAAGACCAGCCTGCACTACATAGTGAGACCTTGTCTCAAAAAAAACAAAAAGAAACCCTAGGGGCCCAGAGCCAGGTCCAGCGAGGTCACCTGGCACCAGGTAGGGCTTGAAAGCTCAGCACCACGCCCCCGCCTTGTTTTGAGGAGCCGGTCCAGGAAGTCACAGTCTGTGGGCTGGGGCGCACAAGGCCCTGGATCCCAGCCACACTGCAAAACCCCTGACAGAGGGCAGAGAGGGCACCACCAGCGCACAAACCCACAGCCTGGAGACAGCCTAAGACCCGGCGGCAGGGGGCTCGCCACTGGTCCTGGGTCCTCCTGGGCTTGGGGGGTGTCCGACACGACACCCACACGGTGGCCATCCCAGGTTTCAGCCACAGCCTCAGCATGGCTTCCCATGTCGCTGGGTACTCATGACACGCCACAGCTCACAGGACACCCCGGAAGGACGCCCGTCCCCACCCGGGGCGGCGGATCACAGAGCACCGGCTGCAGCAGCGCTGAGTAGCAAAGTTTTACTTGAATTCTTTCTCTGCTCATACATGACTCCAAGAAAGCCGCTACGTGGAAGGCGACACAGCTGTTGTCTAGAAGCCCCCAAGGGCGTCTGTCAGAGGAGAGGCACTGGGCAGGCCCCCGCGGGGCGCAGGGAGGCGGGTGGGGGCCGAGGGGCTGATGTCCCTCGGGGCTGGGACCTCTGCACTCCGCCAGGCTGGCAACCTGGGGCGCCCAGGGCTGCCTGAGTGTCTGGGGGTGCTGGAGAAATGCTGGGGTCCCCTGAGAGAGGGGCTCCAGCCAGCGGGGCCTGTGGGCTCTGGGAGGGGCTTCAGGAGTCAGTTGTCTCGTGTAGTGTCGGTGAGGGTGGCCGTGGCGGGGGGCAGGCTGGGCCCCGAAGCCCTGCGCTCCCCCCCTTCCAGGGCCGGGCAGTACGAGGGTCTGGCGACCTCAGCCTGGGCCCCAGGCGGGGTTCGCAGAGCAGCGACAGGCGTGTCCCCAGCGGCGCCACCAAGGCACAGGCAGGCCGGGCTGAACCCGGGCCCCGGTGGGCGCAGCAGCCCCGTGGGGCGGCAGGGGAGGACGAGAGCAGCAGGCGGGCAGAGCGGAGGCGCGGTCCCAGCTCAGAAGGAGAAGCAGCGCTCCTTGGCGTGGCCCAGGCGCTCCAGGTTGGGCAGGCAGGCGAACTGGATCATGGGCGGTGGCCCGCACATCAGCACCAGCGTCTCCTCACCCGGCGGCGGGAGGTGGTCCCGGATCATCTCCTCGTTCACGAAGCCCTCGCTGTAGTCCCAGGCTGTGGGGACACAGGGCGCCGAGGGTGACTCTGACTCTAGCCTCCTCCTGCCCCGCACCCTCTGCTCGCAGGGCTCCGATTCCTCCTCCCAGGCCAGGTGCAATCCCTCCCCAGCTCCCTGCCCCACACTTTACAGGGCGCAAAGCCTTCTGCCTCCACCTGGCCTCTCTCTTCCCACAGAGAAAGGGCTACCGATCCCATTTTATAGATGTGGAAACTGAGGCTCAGGAGACTCAGAACTAGGTTGTTCAAAGTGCCACCACAAGGCAGAGACATGGCTGAGAGTCCGAGTCACGGGTCACCCCACCACGTGGGAACCTGATGCTTCTGCTACATGAGCAGGGAGGGGAGACCTAGGTGTTTCTGTTTTGTTGTGGTGCTACGCCTGGAACCCAGAGCCTCTTGCAAGCGGGATGGGCACTCACCACTAAGCTGCAGCCCCAGCCCCGAAACAAGTCTTTCATTTTGAGACAAGGCTTCACTGCATTGCCCAGACTGGACTTGATCTCATAATGCATCCCAGGCTGGCCTGGAACTCACAGCAATCCTCCTGCCTCAGCCTCCCCTGTGCTGGGATTACAAGCATGCACCACCACACACCTCTCCTAACACTTCCTGTCAAAGCTCCCCCTGCTTTTTTTTTTTCTTTGAGACAGGATCTCCCTATGTATGCAGCTGGTCCTGAACTCACTATGGAGCCCAGGCTGGGCTTAAACTGACAGCAATCTTCCCGCCTCAGCCTAGGGAATGCTGGGATTACAAGCATGCGCCACCACGCCAGGGCGAAGCTCCCTATTTTTCAAGGCTCTTCAATGTTCAATGGGATGAACGCTAGCTGAGGACAAAGGACACACGCTGGCGGTGCCACCTGGGCCTCTCCGGGGAGCCTGGTGCCAGGAGCCCAGTGAGAAGGCCTGACAGAGGTGTCACTGAGGCCTGGCTGGGTTCTGGTCCCTCAGAGTACCTGTCCCCAACACCAGGGGCCCCTTCAGCTGGTCTCCACCCTGTGCCTCCCTAACGCTGCAACACTGACAGAGAAATGTGCACGTGCCCAAGGGCAAAGGCAATGGCGGACGCGAGGCAGCTTGCCCAGATGACCAACGCTCAGTGCCTCACCCCTGTCCCCTCCAGGCGGCTCGCAGGAGTGGCAGGGCGGAGGGGACCGAGGAACAGGAGTCCTCTTAGACTCGAGGACACTTCACCGTGGCAGCGGGGAAGCTAGGCGCACACACACGGCCGCGTGTGGCGATGTATACCACGGGTCACAGTGCGCAACAGCTCCTTCCTGACTGCCCTTTACGGCCCTGGCAAAGTCTCCGCAAGCAGAGGGCCCCGGGAGGCTGCCCTACCGCTGCCCTACCGCTGCCCTCCACACCGTGCCCGACGGGGTTAAGGACCCTGTCCCTGCGAGGTGACCTGCGTCACCGCGCGCCACCACCAGGGGGCGGCAGCCCCTCCCTGCCGGAGGCCGGCCAACCCGGAGGAGATGCGCATCGGGAACCTGGTCAGGAGGGGCACCCGCTGTCCTGCCCCCTCTGACGGGGACGGGCTACGTGCGACCCCATCCTGCTGTCCCTCCGCATGGGGCAGGGACGCCTTTACTGCTGTCCCCGGCCCTGGGGCCAATCAGCCCTGGAGTCCCGCGGGAGCGCAGGAGCGTTGAGAGCGCCCTCCGCCCACGCGGCCCTAAGTCCCTTCCTCCTGTGGCCCTGGCTCCACCCCAAGCTGCAGCCCTGGGCGGTGTCCATCGCGGGAGGCCTGGACTGCTACAGCCCGGTCCCCCCATCGCTGTTCCCAGCCCGGGCACCCTCCCGCTGGAGCGCAGAGGACACGCCCCGCCCCGCCCCGCCCCGCCGCTCACCCTCGGGGGCCTTGTCCAGCGTGTACCACAGCTTGAAGCGATCGGAGTTCGCGTTCCTCAGTTCCTCCAGCTCGGGCCGCAGCAGGATGTCCTTCTCGGTCTGCGGGGACAGGGCCACGGGGTCATCACGACCACTGGGGGCCACACTCAGTGCAGCTTCCTGGAGGCCCAGGGAGCCTGGGCCTGGGCCGTGGTACTGTACGCCTGTGATCTCAACGCTCTGGAGGCTGAGGCAGGAGGATCACAAGCTCCAGCCCAACCTGGCCAACTCAGCAAGACACTTCCTCAAAATAAAAAAAGGAGGCAGAGGTTGTAGCCCAGTACCAAGGCCCTGGGTTCATTCCCTGGTACCACAAAAGAGGGGGTGTAGCTCAGGGGTCAAGCATTGGATTAGCATGCGTGAGGCCCTGGGCTCCGTTAAACTTCAGCTTCCAGACTTCCCAAGAGATGCGCGGCCCAGCCCACCCTGACCCCCAGTCCCGAGCTACACGGAGCCCCACACCACCGTCCTAGCCAGCAGGTGACAGGCGTGAGGACGCCCCACAGAGGGATGAGGGGTCTGCAGAGCACGGCGCCCTCGCTTGGGTCTGCTCGTCCCCCAGTGGCCCTGGGGGGTCCCCGCAGCTGTTCAGGGAGGAGGACCCAGGCGAGCCTCCCCGCTGGGGCTGGACGGCCTCGCAGAGGGCAGGTGGCAGCGCGGGCTAGGAGGACCCTGGGGACAGGATGACCTGAGCCACATCTGAGAGGCCAGGGCTCAGGGCCTGGCCCTCACACTGCTGGGCAGGGGTCTCGTCATGGTGTCCTCAGAAAAGCACGTCGCATTGAACTCACACGGACGCCTCATGAGGCCACACAGCAGGCCCAGCTGGGCAGAGAGCAGGCCCGGGTAGAGACCAGGATCCAAATACCCTCCGGCTCAGGGACCTGGTGTCAGCATTGCCCACCACCCCTCATCTGTGACCCAGGATCACCCCAAGCTCTGCTCGTGGGCAAGGAGCACTGGCATCTGGGGAAGCTGGGGTGGGCACCCCAGGGCCTCCCTGCCGCTGGCACACCATCGGCCTACCTGCTGCCGCCAGAGCCCCACCCCATCACCCCCAGACCCCCACAGAGCCGTGCTGACCCCTGGACACTGCCGGCGGGGCCCAGGCCTCCTCTCCCCCACGGCCACCGAGGCACACTTTGAGGGGCATCCGCTGACCTGGTTGGCAAAGAGCAGGTGGCACACGGTGCGGTCTTCTGGGTCCTTCATGATGGCCCGGATCACCTGCAGCATGGGGGTGATGCCTGCAGAACAGCACCCCGTCTGAGCGCCTGCTGGGTCCAGGGGACCCTGGCCTGGCACCCCCCCACACATGGCGCCCCCTACCTGTCCCTCCGGCGATCATGCCCACCGACTTGGCCGTCTTGATCACAGGGCTGGACTTCTTGTCGGGCCGAATGGCAAACTTCCCTGGGAGAAGAAGGGGAGTGGGGCTCAGAGGGGGTGAGGTCTGCCCAGCCGGTCACCCCCGGAAAGCAGACCCAGGGCCCGCGGCGTCCCAGCTCCCAACATGCGTCACCTCGGCCCTGGTACACCAGCAGCCCGTTGGGGCCCCGGAACTCGATGGTGTCTCCAATCTGCATGCTTTCCAGGTACTGCGACATCTTCCCCCCCGCAGGGAACTTGGGGTGTGTGTCCTTGAAGTAGACCTGTGAGACACACGTGTGGCCCTCAGCATCTGACCCAGTGGCCAGGGCTCACCCCTGCGGGGACCCAGGGCCTCTTCATGGTGCCCTAGGGCCCCTGTGGCTACCTCCCGTGGTGCCCTGTCCACTGCCCATCAAATTCCCCATCCTTGTCTTGTGCCCCCTGTCTGCCCCCCACTAACACTGGCCAAGCAGGGCATCTGCCAGGTGTGCCAGGCCGGTGGCTTCAGGGCTCTGTGTCACCTTCTGCTGAGCCACCCCCACCCCAGCCCCGGCAGCACAGGCCGGGCTTGGCTCGGAGCGTGGCTCTCGGACAACTGCCCTCCCTGCAGCCGGGGACCACGCTCTGGGGAAAGGGAAGCACAGAGACAGGAGCGGGGACAGAGGCAGCGGGCACTGAGACGAGGGCAGAGCCGGGGAGGGAGGCTGGGAGAGGACACCGGAGTCCCTGTGGCCCAGCACGGGGATTATGTGGCAGGGGATAGGGGGGCAGAGCACCCTGTGCCAGCCCAGGACTCTGACCTTCGTCCAGGGCCAACGGGAGCCAAGAGGGGCCGGGTCACCTGAGAACTGCCTCCACGCTCGCCCCCTGCCTTCACCTCAGGGACCAGAGGTCGTGTGAGCGACGCCCCTCCTCCGCTCCCGGGCCCTGGACAGAGCCCTGCTGGGGCCTCTAAGGCCACCGGGGGGTTGGGGGGGGGTACTGGCCTCTCCCATCTCCCGGCCGGGCCCAATGACCCTGCCGGTCTATGATCCATCCCCATCCCCGAGCCCCCCTTGGGCCTTCCCAGGGCCTCTGCACGGGTCCCTTCCTTTCCACTCCACTGGCCTGGGCACCCCCCACCACCCCATGCAGGAAGTAGCCGGATACCTCACCCCACCCACCCAACGCCCTGCCCCCCTGGGGCTCAATCTCGTGCCCCCATCCCAGAACCACCAGGCCAAGGGCCCAGAGTCCAGTGGGCCTGGTCACCCCATAGCTTCAGGGGCTCAGCTGCGGCCCACGGGGGCTCCTCTGCCTGCAAGAAGGGGCAAGGCCGGGGTGTAGCTCAGTGGTACAGCACCAGCCCGGACCTCAAATTAAATACGGAAGGCTCAGTGAGGGGCTCCAGGGGTCCCCACAGGGGCCTGGGCATCACCTGGCTGTCACCCCCCAGGCCCACTGTTAGAACACGTGCCACGTGGCAAAGCTTTACTCTAACTTCTGTAAAATCGGGTTGTGTGGCTCTCACTGTGCCTCCTACTCCTCCTACCCTTTGTGACATCGTTCTTCTTCTGTATTTTTGTTTTTGGTGGCGCTGCGCTACATCCCTAACGTTTTCTTTATTTTTCATTTTGAGGCCAACTCTTGCTAAGTCTTTAAGTTGCCCAGTCTATGCTCGAACTCACAACCCTCCCGCTTCAGCCTCCCAGAGGCAGTGCTGGGATTACAGATGTGTACCCCACATGCCCGGTGGCATGCTGTTTTTTGGGGCCCCCGCCAGGGGCACCTGTCCCTTTAGTCTGCTGCTCCTGACAGCAGCACCTCCCCCATCACCGCACACAAGACCCACCCCTTGATAGACCCAGGTCCCTGAACAGCCACGGGCTCCACACGGGCCCTGGGTGCCCTGTGGGTCAGAGGGGCCCTGCCATGACCCACTCTCGAGGCAGACAGGTCCCTGGGCTTCTCCGGAGCACAGAGGGAAGGGGCCCGGCCACTGCTGGCCCTGCGGCTGCCCCTTGCACACACTGTCCGTCTGCAGGGGCTGAGCCCCAACCCCGACCCTCTCTGCTGGGGCCCCTCCCTCTCCCCCCACCGGGAAACCACAGTTTGCGATCCCCTCAGAAATCAGGCGCTAGGGGGCACAGGGCTGCGGAGATCACCCAAAGGCACTGGGCCCTGGAGGTGGGCCACTCCCACCTGCCCCGAAGGTGGGGCGCCGCATGGCCACTCCCACCTGCCCCGAAGCCCAGCCAGGGACCCACCTTGATGACCAGGTCCACAAAGCCCTTGTCATCGTCGCTGGAGACGGGCGTGTAGGGCCGGATGACCAGGTTCCCATCGATTCGAGCGGAGAGGTAGATGTGCTGGCCTGAGGGACAGGGGGGCGGGGGTCACTCCTGGCCAGGAACGGTCCCTGCGGGGGACCCCTGGGCCTCATCACCCCGCAGCCCCATGTCCTGCCCTGGGGTCCCACCACGTCCCAGCAGCCTGCCTCCCACCTCTGCCCTGCTGGGGCCACGGCCACTACTGGGGCACCGTCACCCTCCCTGGCTTCCCGCTGTCCCCGTGGACAGGCCCAGCGCCCAGGACTCACCGACAGGCAGGCCCAAGATGTGCTCGGGGGACGGCAGGGCGAAGCGGAAGCGCCGCGTGTCATGGCTGATGACCTGAGGGTGTGGGGACAGGTCATGCGAGGACCCGAGCTGCTGCGCCCCAAGGGGGACAGTAACGCCCGTGGTCACACGCAAGGCAGTGGGGCAAGAGTGAACTTGGGCAGGGTGTCTCAGGGCCCACGCGGCGCCCGAGAGCACGGCAGTACAGCTAAGACCACATGCATAGCGCCAGAGCACGGTGGCCCCCAGTGCCCAAGAGACTGACCGCTGCCAGGAGCCCAGAGCCAGGGCCTGGCCACCGGCTGGCAAGGTGGTAGCCACTTCCTTGGCGAGGGATGAGGGATGGCAAGGAAGCAGGCAGCACCTGTGGGGTCCCCGGGTCCTGCGGCACAGCTGGCCACGAGGACTCCGGCAGCCAAGGAGCCATTTCACGCCTGCCAGCAGCAAAGTCACAGACCGACAGGGTGGGGCCTGGAGGGGCCGGGAGCTCCTCCCCGGGGACAGGGCATGCGGCTGTCCATCTCATCCCTGCACAGGGAGAACTTCCCGGCCCAGAGCGGGCGCCCGGCCCAGGGCAGCACTTCAAGGACCCCGTCCCTGTGGCCACCAGCAGATGCGAAGGTCAGGGTCACGGCCCTGGCCCCCACAGCCGGGCTGGGTGATTGCAGCTCCTGGGAGGAGTCCAGGACATCGACCCGCCTTGGAATCAGAACCAATGCCCCCTCGCCACTGCAAGCTCAGCGCAGCCTGGCAGGGCCCCGTGCTCATCGGGCAGGGCCAGCTCTGGGCAGGTGCCAAGTCAGAGGCACCTGCCACACAGTTTCTTAAAGGGGACAGAGAGTCCCGTGTGACATCCCTGTGACAAAGAGTGCGCAGCACGCTGAAACCGACGCAGCTTCAGGTTAACCGGGAGAAGACACGCAGTTATAAGGCAGGGTGAGAACTTCAGGTTAGCGAAAACAGGATATAAATCCCCAGGTGTGGTGGTGCACGCCTGCAATCCCAGCACTTGGGAGGCTGAGGCAGGAGGCTCTATCTTAAAAAACCAAAACAGAAAAAAGGCAAAAAAAAAAAAAAAAACCCCAAAAGTCCAGGATCTAAGTATGCACACCTGCGCCTTCGCACACACGTGCATGAACACGGTGCTCACAGATGGACCTGTGGGTGCATCACGTGGGCCTGGGGACAGAGCAGGGAGGGGGTTGCGGGTCAGGGGACCGTGCCCATCTCATAAAGAGAATTTTTATAGTGAACTCGTATAAATCACTTGCTATTTGTAGGATCCGACGTCAGTAACAAGGGCAAAGAGGACAAAAGAGTTTGAGATAGGGTTTGGTCAAGGAAAGCAATGTGTGCACGCCCTCGTGTAGACGCTGACGCTGTGTGGCCCTGCGGGAAGCCGCCCCCAGCGCTTTCGTTTTCCACTGCTGTCTCATCTTCAACTCTTCTACGAGCTCTCGGACAGGGCAGACGCATCCTGTCAGTCACAGGAAGCTGCCGGCCGGCCACAGGGCTGGACCGGAACTGGCCTGAGCACAGGGTGGGGACGCCGCTGCCTGCCGGAGCCCGGGAGGCATGACTCCCTCTGCTGTGACTCAGTTTTCCCTGCCACACCCCTGCAGAAGCAGCTAGGGGTGGCCAGAAATAAATCGTCGGGGGATGGGACAGTCACTGGGGACCGGCAGCCAGGGAGGCAGGGAGGAGCGGTGTGAGGTACTGACCGGGGAAGGACGCTGGCTGAGACCCCAAGGGCAGACACAGTCCAAGCGCCAGGCCAGGCGTGCGGCCCTGGGACGGGGCTCCTCCTCCCCAGGGACCGTTTCCCATCTGCTAAGTGGGGGCGTGGACCCCGAAGCCCTGTGGGTCTCTGTCTGAAGAGCTCCACACGGGGTCGGAATCCCTCTGCCGCCTCCTGTGGGCCTGGCGGGGACATGCCTCGCACCAGCACCCTCGGTCTCTGCCGCGGAACCCACCTCCCTGTCGATGAGCCGAAGTGGGTACTTGATGTCAGGGCTCTCGAGGGTGAGGGCCGGCCGCGGGCGCTGGAACAGCTTCATGAACAGGCTGTAGAGGAACCAGACAGGGGAGAGCGCCACGCGCCCCAACTGCGAGGACAGACAGACAGACAAGTGAGAAAGACCGAACCCTCCAGGGCGGGCAACAATGGCCAAGTGGTCCCACTGTGCCCTGGGGTTGTGGGAGCAGAGTCCTCTCCAGGGTCCTCGCTGTCCTGAGCCCACTGGACCAAGTCAGGGCAGCTCAGGTAGCCTGAGTGGGGGCGTGTGACCGTCACCAGCGGCTGGAGGAGGCCAGCACGGACCCTGATCTAGATGTCAAAGGGCAAGGGTGTTTGGGGTTCAGCCCGGCGGGCACCTTCGCTCCAGGCTTCCAGTCTCCAAAACTGTGAGCGCTATGGTAGCTTAATCAGAGGCTGTGGAGCAAAGTTCACAAACAGGGGCTCTCAGGAAAGCACTTTCACACCTGGTCCTCTCACCTGCCTGGTCTATCTCCCTGACTTTTGCTCTCGCAGCAAAATGACTGTGTTCTCTCCTTAGCATCACCCTCAAGTTCTCCTTTCACCTTGGCTGCCAGGAGGCTCAGAGCCAAGTTCCCTGGGTGTGCCAGGCCTCCGCTCCTGTGGTGGGATCTGCTGCAGGCCTCCTCAGGTAGTGCATTCTCACCTCAGGGCCCCGCCCTGCTGCCCTCCTTCCCCGGCTGGCTCCATGCTGTACAGCCTAGGCCTCACAAGGGACCCAGGTATGTGGCTGACAGGTCTAAAAGCAAGAGCTCAGGGGCCCAGGTCCTGGCCACTCCGCACCTACTGTGTGCCAGGAACCCTGCAGGAGCCTCGGCTCGCCTGGTTGGCAGCCACTGACTGTGAGATCACAGACCTGGGCTCCCGACCCAGCTCAGGACCCCAGGCTAGGACCGCAGGCTGTGCCCCCAGGGCCAGGCAGCAAAGCAGATGTGGCTCGGAAAGGCCACATGCAGAGAGTCCAGGGGCCACAGACTCGGGGCTACTGCTGCTCTGGGTGTGGGACACGAACTCCTGGGGTCAACCCCACTGCGCCCTGGGCTGTGGGTACAGCAGGGAAACTGAGGTCCAGAGTCAGTAACTACCCCAAGTCCCAGGAAAGCCAACCCTCTAAGTAAACCACAGAGACACTGATACTGTCACCCTGATTTCTCAGAGAGATTAAGTAACCGCCACCGTCACAGCCAATCAGGCGTGGGGCCAGGGCCTGACCGGGGCCTGGCTAGTCCAAAGCGCTGCTTTTCCTGCCGTCTCCTGCCTCCTGTGGGGAGCCCTGGGCTCCGCTCCAGCCCCAGCTGCCCAAGGCATTTCCACCGCTCCTCATGTGCCCACCCTGACTCGCCGCTGCCCCCTCCAGCCCGGGCGCCCTGTGCACAGCCTATCTTGCTCCAGGCCTTCCCATACGCTTTCTGCCCCCAAAGTCTCAACCTCTGCATGCATCCGAACAGTGGGCTCCTACTCACCCTCCAGAGCCCGGCTCCAACACCTGTCCCTAACCAACAAGCCTTTGGTGGACTTTTACCAGCCTCGGTCCCCCTGTCACTGATCGTGAGGATTCCCCTGCTCTGGACCTCTGCGTGTCAAGCCAGGGAGCCCCCTTCCCACGGAGCTCGGCTTAGGGAAAACCTGGGTGCGGCATGTGCAGGAAGCTGCCATTGTTGGGAGCCCTAGAGACGAGGCCTAATGACATTCCCAGCCAAGGACCGGGCCAGTGGAGTGCGCCCTGGCCTGTGCGCCCCAGCACAGACGTTCAAGGGTGCAGCATCACGGGGCTCCCCTGCACTCCTGCTGGACAAATGTGGGGACAGAGGAGCTCGTGGAGCCTGGGTGGTGTCTGGGCATGGTGCCCAGGTGCCCCACATCACCAGCCTGCAGCAGGTGCTGGGCAGAGGAAGACACTCAGGTCTCAGGCTCGAGGCCGGGCCCCAGACACCACAGCCCCTCAGCTCCCGGAGAACTCGGTGCGTCCAGCGCTCAGCGCAGCCAGTGCTCGGCGGGTATTTGTAGGAGTTTGAGAGAGGCAACAGGCACCCTGCTTCACCCGTCGGCACTTTTCATGGTGCTGGGAACCCAAGCAGGAGCCCGGGGCCCGGCCATCATGTTGGCGTCGCACAACCCCAGCGCCACACAGGCTGGAGGCAGCTTGGGATGTGGTACTAAGAGCCCCGGGGGCATACGGGCAGCCAGCACCCAAGGAAAGCACTACCTCCTGGTAGTGGGAGCTGCCGCCGCTCCCATTCCAGATGAGGAAACTGAGGCAGATCATTGCTATCTGTCAGTGATTCAGTCAACAAGCCCCAGGGGACATTCAAGGGCCTAAGAGGGAGGCCACAGGCCAAGAGGCCCCACGCTGAGGAGCTCAGGTGAGAGGAAGGGGACAGACACAGGTGGGGGAGAGTGCTGGGTGCCCAGCAGTAGAGGGGTAAGGACTTGTCACTGAGTCAAAGGCCTGACCAGACCCCCCAGGGGGTGCACACTGTCCCCACCCTGGACCACGGCAGAGGCCGAGCACACAGGAGGCAGGTGGCTGGGGCCAGGCCCTGCCCCTCGTCACAAGCAGATGCCACTTCACTCAGCCCCTTGGGGACCTCAGGACAGCAGCCTGCCTGCCTGGTGCCCCGCGCCCCCATGTGCCCTGCAGGCCGTACTGCCTGCCAGAACAGGAGGAGGAAACTGGGTGCAGAGCCCCAAACACCATGGGGAGCCCCACTCCGCACCACAGCTCCCCACCCCACGGGACACCCCGCCCAGCTGCCCGCTGACACTGCCCACTGTGACCCTGCTTCCCCAGGGGCCAGTTCCCTGAGCTGGGGCCCAGACAACGCATCAGTGACTGGCTTACCTGCCCACTGCCCAGCCACTGCTGTCCCCAGGACCCAAGTGACCACCTCCCTTGGGCTGTGGGCCATCTCAGTGGGAGGAAGTGGGAGGGGAGGAAGGAAGTCCCACAGCGGGGCTCGGGGCCAGCCAGGACACAGGGGGGCGGGGGGCCAGGAGGAGAGCTGTACAGCCTGGTGCCCCACGCCGAGGAGACGGCCTGCTCCCTGAGCACACAGCTGCCGGGGCCGGCGGAAGCCCTGCACACCCTACCTGTACAGTGGGCCTGTCCGGGCCTGATGGGCACTCAAGGCTGGGCTGGGAGGCAGGGGAGCCACAGTGCAGGACAGTGGGCAAGCCCTCAACATCCTCCCCGGGCGGCTGGCAGAGCCGAGTGCCAGCCCCTGGACCGGGCCCCTGACCGTGCAGACGCCTTCCACAGGGCCTGCACGGTCCAGATAAGAGGCTGCTGCGCCAGGTCCCCACGCCCCGCAGGGCATAGGAGGCCTGACTGGGAGTGTGCCCAGGGCATCCAGGCAGGCCCCACCAAGTACGGGTGATGGCCAGCACCCCTTGGACAGATGAGACCAGGGGCTCCTGCCCCGCCCCTGGAGGGGGACTGTCATCTGCTCAACAGGCAGGCACGGAGCAGCCTGCTGCACCTACGCGGGCCACCCCAACTGCGAGGGGAGAAGCCCGGGCAGGCGGGGGCGGGCCTTGAGGAAGGAGGAGGGCCACCTCCGCAGCGACCTGCCAGGCTGTCACCCTGGGCTACAGGATGCCCACAGCTTGCTGCTTGGAAGTCTGACCCCGCCCACACAAGCCTGGGCTGGGCCACACTTTCTAGGCCCAGAGGCCTGGCACCTGCCTCCCGGAGGAGGAGCCTCAGAGCCTAGAGGCTCAGAGACAGTGCCCGGGGCAGAGGTGGCAGCGCAGAGGCCTCACCTCCCGGTGCCAGCCTCCCCACCCCAGGAGTCCCTGCACACGCGGGTCAGGCAGGGTGTGAGTATGCGGTGGAGGGGATGCTCTGGCCAGGGGTGATCTCCAGAAATCCGAGAGGATTAACCAGCTGGGGCAACCAGCAAGAACGGCCTCAAAAAATAAAAATAAAGTAAAAACTGGGGGGTCGGGGGGGCAGGGCCGGCACCAGCCCGGGCGCTGGGGCCAGGTGGACTTTGGAGCCCACAAGCCTAACCCTCCCTCGCTCAGGGCTGTGGGCGCGAAGCCAGGTCCGAAAGGTGCCACATCATCTGCGGAGGGGACAGGCCTGGGCCCCAGTGACGGCGACAGGGGCAGGGGCCTGCAGGTGGCAGCCGCGGCCACACTGAGTGCTGCTGTCCTGGCGAAGAGATGTGCGCAGCCTCTGCTCCACTGGCCCCACGCACACTCACCCTGCACACTCACGTTCACACTCATAATTCACTCCTGCAGTCACACCATCCTCACAGTCCTGCACACACTCACACCCATACCGCCACACAGTGCTGACACACAACTCGCACACATCCACTCGCACACACTCATTCTCGCACACAGCATTCACTCATGCATTCACACACTCACTCACATTCACATACAAAGTCGCACTCCAAGACACTCCCACTCCTACACTCATGCACACTCACACATGCACTCACACGCATCCAGACTGCCCACACCCACTCACATGCACACCCGTCCGCTCGCACACGCCCACTCGCTCACGCCCACGCAGTCACACTTCACATTTGCACAACCGCTCGCCTGCACACGCGCGTGGCGCACAGCACTTCGCATGCACACGCGCTTAGTCACACCCCAACTTTCTCACTCACACCCACACGGACACGCCGCTCGCGTTCCCGCGCACCGCGCCCCCCGGGTGCCGCCCCGCACGCCGAGTCTCCGGCGGAAGAGGGGAAGCGGGGTGCAGGGGACGGGGAGCGGCCGGGGAGGGGCGCGGCGGCTG
>NW_004955413.1:27984900-27994205 GCF_000276665.1 Chinchilla lanigera
GGGGCGGGGCTCTTGTGCGTGCCGCCGGCTGCGGCGCGGGACCGAGATGGCGGCCCTGGACGCGGTCCGGAGTGAGAGCCTGGGCCTCCTGGCACCTGCAAGGCCCGCAGGAGCTCGCCGAGCCTGGGCGGGGCTCAGGTGCCCCGAGGCCTGCTGCCCGCAGCACAGGCTCTGTCCCCTCGTCCTTGCTCCAGGCCCTTGAATGGCTGTCCCCGCGGGGACTCCACCCCCGGTGCGGGCCAGCTCTGTTTACCGGGCAGACGTCGGCAGGGCGGACGCGGGCTGCGGGCCACCTGAAAGGCAGATACCTGATTTGGGGGGTCCTTTTTCCTTGTCTTTTTTTGGTTTGTTTTTTTGCTTGTTTTTTGTGTGTTTGTTTGGTTTTGGTTTTGGCTTTTTGAGAGAGTCTCACTGTATACTTCAGGCTTGCCTGGAACTCACTAGGCCAGGTTGGTCTCAAACTTGGGGCGATCCTCCTGCCTCAGCCTCCCAAATGCTGAGGCTATGGGTGTGTGCCACCACAGGAACTTTGTCTTTCTTAAGCACTAGCTGTAGATAACATCCATCCAAGCTTGGGGTCTTGAAGGTCAGATACTGAGAAGGAACTATGCTCTGACCACTCCCATAAGGTCCAGGGAGGCCCAAAGTCCAAACCGTAGGTGAGGTCTTGAACAAACCTCAAGATCTCAGAACAGACCAAAGGGAACCATCCACCTAGGGGTAAATGGGCCTGGGAGGTCAGCACAGCCCATTTGCCTTGTAGAAGAACAATGATGTCACCTGCGTGGTGGTGCATGCCTGTAACCCCAGCACTTGGGAGGCTGAGGCAGGAAGATTGCTGGGCTGCGAGGCCAGCCTGAGCTACACAGTAGACCCTGTCTCAAAAAAAAAAAAAAAAAAAAACTATATAAATACTAGTTCAGTCAGGCTTGGCTGGCACACACCTGTAATCCCAGCACTTGGGAGGCTGAGGCGGGAGACCACAAGTTCCAGACCAGCATGGGCTATATAGTGAGTTCAAGGCCAGCCTGAGCTACACAGAGAGCCCCCGTCTCCAAAAAGTAAATAAATGCTAGTCCAGCAAAAAGTCGTACAAAATGAGGAATGGAGTGGAATCCTTTCTTCGGTCTGTGTGGTCGCGCAGTTATGAAATACACTTGGAAAGTTACCACTCTCACGGTTAGTGAGGCAGCCCTGCTTTGCCCGCCTCGCTGTAGGTGGATCGCTGAACGGGTGCCGTGCAAAAGAGCTGATTCATGTGCTCAGGAGTGGGGATGGTGGAGGTGGCGATGAGACAGAAGCAGGGGGGTGGGAGGGGCGGAGGGGAGTGGCCCTTGCTGCACAAGCGTGCGCATCCTGCGTGGCTCCTCACAGCGCATGCTCAGAAAGTGACGGTGTGATCTGGGGGTGGCGTTTGGGGCCCTCCGATGCCAGTTGGTCCCCCGCTGGACCCCTGTTGGGCCCAAGTGAAAGGTCAGTGATTTCAACATGACGTCTGTGACAAAGCTCAGGGGAGACTAAAAATAGATTGCTCAGCTGTCTGGCCTCCAAAATTAGAGATTTGGGGTTTTTGTTTGTTCTTCGTTTTTTGAGATATGGTCTCGCTGTGTAGCCCGGGCTGGCCTTGAACTCATGGCAACCCTCTTGCTTCAGCAGCCTGAGTGCTGGAATTACAGGCATGCACCACCAGCAGCAGGGGCATTTCTTTGCTTGTTTTTTTTGTTTTGTTTTGTTTTTGTCTGATTATTAATGGGGCCCAGAATTCCCAGCTAATTCTCTCTGTGGGGCTTGGGTCTGGCTGCAGTGGGTGAGGGAGGCCCCAGGGCTTGTCCCTTAAAATTACCTCTTTCTCAGAGCCCCGCTCCCCTCCTGTCTGATCCCTCCTGCACCCTGGGAGCTGGGTGTCGCCCTGGGGTGGTGACTGGCCCACCCAGCAAAGGTGTGATCCAAGTTCTTCTGAGAACAAGGAGCAAACGTCTCCCCTAGACTTCACGGGGGCTCCTCACCTGCAAGGAGCTGACTGTGAGGTGGCCTGGGGGAGCAGGAAGAGGAAATGGGACAACGCTGATCTAGCACCCCTCTTCTGTTGTTTGGGCTCAAACATAGGGGTGACCCAGGTCTTCTTGATTTCCGGGCCTGAGCTGCCGTGCAGCTACTCACTGTGACTTCTGGCCAACGTCTTCGCCCTCAGAGTCCTCATCGGAGAAAGGGAGGCAAGAGCAGGCAGGCTCCGAGGCCCTAAGGGCTGTTCCAAGCAAAACTGGGCGTTGTGACACATCCCTGTAATCCCAGTGCTCTGGAAGGCTGAGGCAAGAGGGTTGCAAATTCAAGCCCAGTATGGGCGATTTAGCCACTTAGTGAGACTCAAAAATGAAAAGCTTTTAAGGGGCTGGAGACTTAGCTCAGCGGTACAGCACCTAGCTGGCAAGCACAAGGTCGTGGGTTCGATTCCTGGTACTGGAAGAAAAACAAAAAAAAAAAAAAATGAAAAGCTTTTAAAAAGGAGCTAGGAGGACAAGACAGAAGGCTCACTGTGAGGTCAAGGCCAGCCTAAACTACATACCAAGACCCTGTGTTAAAAATAAAAAGGGGCTGGGCGTGGTGGTGCACACCTATAATCCCAGCACCAGGGAGGCTGAGGCATGAGGATCACTGTAAGTTTGAGGCCAGCATGAACTGCAGAGCAAGACCCTGACTCAAAAGGACAAAAATAAATTAAAATTAAAATGGACTAAGGATGTACTGGGATTGAATCCCCAGTACCACAAAAATAAATAGATAAATAATAAATTTTAGAGCTGGGTGTGGTGGCAGTTTCCCATAAACCCACCACTTGGGAGGCAGAGGCAGGAGGATCATTACGAGTTTGAGACCAGCCTGGGCTACAAAGTGAGCTCAAGGCCAGCCTGAACTGCATAGCGAGACCCTGTCTCAGAAAGACAAAAACCAAACAAACGAAGGGAAAACCCGATAGCAACAAAAACACATTGGAAGCACTAGGCCCTGAGTTCAATCCCCAGCATCACAAAACAACAACAAAAACACATTAGAAAAATTAACTTTAGGAGCTTATTCGAGCAAAGAAAAAACTCTTGAGTTGCGCAGCACCCTGAACCACAGAACAGAACAGGGTACCTAAAATTTGTAGACAGAAAAAGAGACATCAAACAGAAATAGCCACACTAGTTATAATTCCCTTTGTTTTGTTTTTTGTTTGTTTGTTTTTTGGTACCGGACCTTGCACTTGCCAGGCAGGTGCTTGTGCCCCTGAGCTATATCCCCGGCCCTTACAATTCCCTTTGCATTACGTGAAACTTCTTGTGTGTGTGGTGTGTGTGTGTGTGCGTTGAACCCAGAGCCTTTGCACTGAGCTACATCCGCAACCCTTTTTAAAATTTTTTATTTTGAGACACCATCCCGCCAAATCATTATATTATGCAGGCTGGGTTTGAACTTACATACCTGCTGCCTCAGCCTCCCAGAATGCTGGGATTACAGACATGGACCACCATGCCCAGTTTGGACCTGCATTGGCAGTTCGCAGCTTGTGATTGGCTGAAAACTCTGGGCCGTGATTGGCTGAGAGTAGGATTTGTTACATGAATACACCCAGGTTGCAGGTTGTTACCTTATTAAAGTAGGTCACAGTTCACTGCCTGTGGAGACCCCTAAATTCACAAGCGCCCTTCCACTTCTGATATTTTCTTTGCTGTGTGGGATCCTCCAGGCTTTGTGTCTGAAAAATATCAATGTACAGAGAAATTACAGAAAAATACAGGCACAATTAGGTTCATCAACTCTCATTCCCCCCTCTGCGTCTCCCCTCCCCCAATATCCCTATTCGCTTTTGGGGGACTAGGAAAGAATCTGTTAGCAGATATATGACTCTTTATCCCTAAATCCATCCCCCACACATCTGCCCAGAACAAGGCCACTGTCCCACGAGGTATAGTTGTCAAATTCAGAATATTTAACATTGATCTAAAGGCTGGGCATGGTGGCTCGTGCCTGTAATCCCAGCACTCAAGAGGCTGAGGCAGGAGGATCGTTGCAAGTTCCAGACCAGCCTGGGCTACAAAGTGAGCTCAAGGCCAGCCTGAACAGAATAGTGAGACCCTGTTTCAAAAAAAAAAAAAATTGATCTAAGCCATTAGGGATCCGGCCTGTTAGAGTTGCTGCTCTTCCTCCAGTCTCTCCCCTATGGGAAGCTACATGTCCCTCCACAGTCTCCTCATGTCACGGTCCCCTGGCCGGTAAACTTTCACTAATACCAGACCCACGTCCTGACCCCTGCAAACTTCCTCCGCTGGTTTAGTACTGCTGGTGATTCTGACCCCCATCAATTACCACCAAAGTGGTTTATAAACTGCTTCCTCGGGGGAGGGACCCTCGTCCTAATCCCTCCAGGGGCGCGAAAGGACAGAAATTGCAAGCAAACTCCTCTTCCTTCAGGCACTTTGGCAGAGAATCCTGACCTAGTCCAGGCCTTGGATCCTTCACAGAGGCTGAGAGGTGGGTGGGTTGGAAAGACCACCACTTCCATTATCCAGAGGAGCCAGGTGAGGCCGGGAGCAGAGAAGTGAAGCAACTCTCCCCAGGAGCCTCCCCTGGAGCAAGCTCCAGCCCTCCACGTACCAGAGAGGGTAGGGAAGGAGGCTCGCAAGTGGACAGAATTTAAGGTCAGAGTTTTGGGCCTTGGGGTGGAGCTGTCCTAGGTTCCTGCAGTCCCCCAGGTGCTGATTAGGAATGTGGCTATTATATGGCCAAATTTAGCAAAAGAGCACATCTGTAATCCCAGCACTCAGGAGGCTGAGGCAGGAAAATCACAAGTTTCCGACCGGTCTGAACTACATGGCAAGACCCTGTCTCAAAAAAAAAAAAAAAAAAAAAAAAAAAGACAGCTCAATTTGTCATAGCTAAATCTTGGAAACAACCCAAATGCCCATCAACTGAGGGATGGATTAAAAAAAAGTAGTATTTTTTAAATAATGGAATATTACTCAGCTATAAAGATAAACTTGAGGCTTTTACAGGTAAATGGATGCAACTAGAGATCATACTCATGAGTGAAATAAATCAGACTCACATGTGTAAACATCACATTGTCTCCCTAGTAGAAGAACCTGAAAGAGTAAATAAAATCTGAAAGACACAATAGATATTGTGAAAGGGATATTGCTTCAAAGGAAGGAACAACTGGGCTGAGGGCAAAGAGAAAAGAAAGTAGGAAGTGGGGCTGGGGATTTAGCTCAGCGGCAAAGCGCCTGCCTGGCAAGCGCAAGGTCTTGAGTTCGGCTCCCGGTACCAGAGAAAAACCAAAAAAAAAAGAAAGTAGGAAGGGAAAAATATGTATACATACACACACAAACACACACGATAGCTAAGACAATTGTACTACTGCTAATTTCTATTGCTTTATTGAACAGCTAATGTTCAATTGTTTGATCAATCTTACATGCCTATATTTGTTTCTCTGAGTAACCAATTTGAAGATAACTATGTAATACAAAAACTAGTTAATTTCCTGTCACCTTGTCTAAAATTCCGTATTGTTTTTATTGTTTTTATGTTGTCTTGTTTATGTCTGTGTGTTTGTTAATTTGTTTTGGGGTTTTTTGTTTTTGTTTTTGTTTTTGTTTTTTTTTTGGTCTTTTTGAGACAGGGTCTCGCTGTGCAGTTCAGGCTGGCCTTGAGCTCACTTTGTAGCCCAGGCTGGCCTCAAACTCACAATGATCCTCCTGACTCAGCCTCCCGAGGGCTGGGATTACAGGTGTGCACCAGCACACCCAGCTCTTTTCTCTTTAAAAGAAAAAAAAAAGAAGAAGAAGAAGAAAAAAAGAGTCTTAGGTTCAACCCCTAGTACCACAAAAGCAAAACAAACAAAAACCAGACACACAGTTAAATTCTTTATTAAGATAAACAAATAATCATGTTTTAGCCTCAGTATATCCCAAATGTTGCTTAGAACATTTTATACTAAAAGTGTTTAGTATAAAAAGTCACAATATCTGCGTTGTTTGCACTGGGATTGGGGTTACCAGATAAAATACACAATCTGCCTAGCTAAATTGCAATTTTTGGCCCACAACGAATGCTTTTGTCCGCAGGTGTGGGGACCGAGCTCTGGCGCAGGTGTGAAGTCCTCAAGTCAGAGGGGCCCTAAATGCGGGGAGGAGCTTCTCCTCGGGGAGTAGCTAGAGGGCCCCTGCAGGAAGGGGCGGAGCTTGGAGGGCCGGTGCCAGACAGTCCAGAAAACTCCCTTTGGCCATGGGAGGGGTCGGGGCAGAGGACCAATCAGGACGGTGGCTGGAGATACGGTCAAATCAGGCCAGCGCCAGAGAATGAGAGCTTTCAAGAGCAGGACCCATGGGGCGGGAGGCCCGGGTGCTGGGGAAGACAGGCCGGGGGCCGCCGGAAGGAGGAGCTGGGTGGCCCCTGCGGAGGAGGGACCTGGAGAGATGCTGGGGTAGGCTGCGGGTGGCTCCGAGAGACCTCAAGGGAGGTGTCCCTGCTCTGGTTCTCCCTCCCGGTGTGTGAGGGCTGCAGAAGCCCTTGGAGCCTGGCAGTGAGGCCCAGGTCTCCGCCCTGTGGAGGGGGAGCCAGAGCCCCCCAGACCAGGCCCTGCAGGCTGTGAAATGATTCCTCCTCTGGCTCTCGGAATGGGAAGGGAGATCTTGTAAAGGGAGAGACAAGCTGTAATCCCAGCCCCCTGGGAGGCTGAGGCACGAGGATGGAAAGTTCCAGCTCAACCTGGGCAATTTACTGGGTTTTTTTTTTGTTGTTGTTGTTGTTTTAATCTTTTTGAGACAGGGTCTCGCTATACAGTTCAAGCTGGCCTTGAGCTCACTTTGTAGCCCAGGCTGATCTGGAACTTGCAACGATCCTCCTGCCTCAGCCTCCTGAGTGCTGGGATTACAGGGGTGTGCCACCACACCTGGCAACCTGGGCAATTTAGTAGCTTGGTGAGACCCTGTCTGAAAATAAGAAATAAAAATGGCTGGGCTCAGTGGGAAGGCCCTGAGTTCAATCCCCAGTATTACAAAAAAATAAGGCGGGGAGGAGGGGAGAAAGAGCCTCTCGATGTAGGAAGAGCTCCCGGGAGGGAGGCCCAAGGCTGACCTCAGTCCTTCTTGGAAGCTGCACCGTGCACCCTGTGCAGTCTGGAGCAGGTGGAGCAGGTCCTGTGCGAACAAGAACCTTATCATCCCTGCCCATCAGAGGCCACCCAGCCAATCCCAGCCTGGAGGGTCTGGACCCATGCTGGCAGAGGACTCTGCCAGGATCCCTGGGAGTAGGGGGCCCACCCTGGTGGCAGAGCCCACGAACAAGTCAGCTCTCACCGGGGAAGGCATCATGTCTCCATCAGACAGCACGGAGGCCAAGGGTCACACAGCTGGAGAGGTGACCCTGGGGTTCGAGCCAAGGATCTGTTCACTTCTGGGACTTGGCTCAGCCTCCAGCTCAGGCACCAGCTCATGGATTTTGAATTAGGCATATGGTTTCCTCTCTGGTGTATGCCTGGGATGCCTTGCAGTGGACAGGGGGTCGGGGTGGGCCCGGGGCAAGGAGAGGTGTGTGCTCTGCCTCCATCCCTGTAATGCCAGTCTCCCCAGACCAGAGACATCCAAGGCTTGGCTCTTGCTGTGTGATCTCAGGTGAATTGCTCCTCTCTCTCAGCCTTAGTTTCCTCGGCGTAGAGAGAATCTAGCTAGAGTCTGGAAAGAGTAAAGTTTGCAAAAAATCTGGCCCAGGTGCCAGGTCATGGTGGTATGCACTCGTAATGCCAGCACTCTGAGAGGCTGAGGCAGGAGGATCACAAGCGCAGGCCCAAACTGGGCAACTGAGCAACGTAGTGAGACCCTGTCTCAAAATAAAAAATAAATAGGGCTGGGGAACGTAGCTCGGCACACAGGCTTTGCGTTCAATCCCTAGTACTGCCAATAATGATAATAAAATTAAAAATTTTACAAATTAAAAGCAGCAGTAATGTCAGGTTGTCCCCTTAAGTTTTGATCACTTGGCTAAGCCCCATCGGTCTGCCTGGCTTTGTCCTACAAAAGTCCCTTCCCTGGTTGTATTTAATAAGTGATCTCTGTGACAGTTTGTGTACAATCTGATTTCATCCTCACAGCAACGATAGGGTGGTTAAAAATGTCTGTAAATTCTTTGATATTCTGCCCATGGGCAGGTGGGGGTCTGTAGGGAAAACAGCCCTTGGAATGCTAGCCCAGGTTCAGGCCCCTGTAGAGCTGTCCACCCGGTGCTGAGGCTTCCAGCCAGACCCGCAGGACAAGGTTGTCCAAGGTGCTTGCTGAGCCCTGCAGTTCCCGATAAGGGTGGATGGGAACCATGTACATGCAACTTTCCCTAAGCCCTCTTCTGGCTTGGCTCCTTCGTTTGTTGTTTTCATTAGAACACTATAAAACCAGGAGCTTAACAAAGGAGGAGCTGGCCGTGGTGGCGCACACCTGTAATCCCAGTACTCAGGAGGCTGAGACAGGAGGATCATCACAAGTTTAAGGTCAGCCTGGGCTGCATAGTGAGTACAAGACCAGTTTGAACTACATAGTGAGAAAGAAAGAGAGGGAGACAGGCGGGGAGCGCCAGTCTTCCGACCAGCAGCTCGCTCCCTGCCACGTAGGCCCCCGGAGGGAGGGCCCCTGGCGCACGGGGAGCCATGCGGCCGCGAGCGCTGTTGCACGCAGGCCTTCAGGCCGGCCGCCGCTGCTCAATTGAGAACTATTATGACACAGAGAAACAATGACACAATTGGCCCATCGTGCACCGGCTGCAGATGCTCACCTATGGACGTGTGTGAATCATTCAAACATGGAAAAACCCCTGGGAATACACGCTATACAATGGGCCACTCTTGCTCCTGCCATTGAGAACCAGAAAGATCCAGTGTCAGCAGAGGAGCAGCTGCTGAACAAGGACTCAGAGAACATGAGAATGCAGACTAACCCCGAGGGGTCAGAGGTCCTGTGGACTGGGGTCATGAGAGCCGCTCGGAAGCTGTAAACCAGGAGGACCTTGCACAATACATGCGGAGACTCCCTGGAAGCCATTTTTCCCCTGACAGTACAGGCTGTGGTGGAGCTCTGGAGAAGTCTGCAACAGGATTCCTGCTGCCTGTGCTGATGGTTGGAGAGAGGACACTAACTGGTTGTGGGGTCCCAATGAGATGGGAGGCTGGAGAGAAAACGCTACAAAAAATGGCTTTGGCCCCAGATGGCTCACTTGATTTTTGACAACCTTTAGGCTGTAACTACTTGTTAGATCCTTCTTGTGTATCTCTGTCTTCC
>NW_004955413.1:27994640-28004011 GCF_000276665.1 Chinchilla lanigera
AAAAAAAAAAAATTAAAATAAAAGAGAGGGAGAGAGAGAAGGAAGGAGCCGGGCATGGTGGCACATGCCTCTATCCTAGCACTTGGGAGGCTGAGGCAAGAGGATCACTGTGAGTTCAAGACATTTTAAATTTTGGGGCTGGGGATTTAGCTCAGGGGCACAGCGCCTGCCCAGGAAGTGCAAGGTCGTGAGTTCAATCCCCAGTACTGGAAAAAAAACAAAAAAAGAAAAAAAAAAAAAAAAAGACATTTTAAATTTTGAGACAGGGCCTCTTTAAATTGCCTGGGCTGGGCTTGAATTTGTGATCCTCCAGCCTCACCCTCCCAGAGTGCTGGAATTGCAGGTATGTACCACCGTACTCAGCTGAAACTAGCCTCTTCATGTTGTGTTTTGATAAACAGTTAACTATTCGGTGGGGGGGCAGCGCGGTTTGAGTCAGAGTCTCGCTGGGTAGCGCAGCAGGCTAGCCTCTAACTCCCGGCGATCCTCCTGCCTCAGCCTCCTGAGTGCTAGGATTACGTGCCTGGCCAATAGCTCTATATTTTAATAAAGTTCAATTTATTATTTTTTATGGTTAGTGTTTATGCAGACATACCATTTTGAAACCTGGCATTTTTCCCTATATGAGCACATAATCTCTTTTGAAGTCCATAGAATGGAGTTTAAGTCTCCCAGTCTCGCCAAATGCCACGGAGACTGCTGAAGTCTTGTCCAGAACAGAACTGTGGGCGGCCCCTGGCAAGGACCACTCTTACTTCCTCAGAATTAATGCTGAGACGTGGAATTGCTTGGGCAAGCAGAGTGAGGCCCTAATGTCTCCTAGCTATACAGCCCAAGTGTCCTAGAGCCACCTTAAACAACCACAAACCAGTTAGTCTCAGCTCAGGTCCCTGAAGTCCCAAATCCAGGCCTCCACTGTCACTTGGCCTCCTCCTCTCCTCACTGGCATCTGGCACCAATCACTGGATTTGGGGCCCAACCTAAATCCAGGATGACCTCATCTTTTTTTTTTTTTTTTGGTCTTGTTGAGACAGGGTCTCACTATGCAGCTCAGGCTGGTCTTGAGCTCACAAACATCCTCCTGCCTCAGCCTCCCGAGGGCTAGGATTACAGGCGTGCGCCACCACGCCCGGCCTAGGATGACCTCGTCTTGAAATTATTACACCTACAAAGTCCTTATTTCAAAATAAGTTGATGTTCTGGGTTCCCACCATGTTGGCGAGTTGCCGTGGGTTCCAGGAAGTACAGCGTGGTAAAGCTGGGTTAATCCACGGCCTCCTGTGTGCCCACTCTGTTACATTTCATCGCCAACCCGCTGCGGGTGCAGCTGGGGAGACTGGGGCAGCGAGCTGTTCAGTAACCTGCCTGAGGTCGCGTGTCGTGAGTGCTGGAGAAGACGAGGCCAGGCTGCTTGACTGCAGTCTGTGTTCCTAACGTGAGCCTTCACTGCCTCGGGCAGAAACCTAAATTCAAGCTAGTGACACAAGAAGGGATATACTGGAAGGTCCCTGGGAAGCCTCAAGAGAAAGAGAGGCTTTGAAAAGGGTTGGGGGTGACCAGAGCCAGGGTCTCAAGCTCCCTCCCCACCTCTCTGCCTTCGACCTCAGAGCCTCCTCTACCTTGCCACTACGGGCATCTTGACACCTGGGCACTGAGATTCCTGGACCCAGGTGCGTTGACTTCAGGCATCCTCAGGAAGGACCCTAATTGGTCTGTCTTGTCACGTGCTCACCTTTGGTCCAATCAGCATGGCCAAAAGGTTGGTACATTCTGATTGGCTAGGTTTGGGTCAGGTGCCCACCCTTTGGCCAATCACTGTGGGAAGAGTGAGGAAGCTGCTAACTTCCCGTGGGACCCCAGGCCGGTGGGCGTGGTCTGTAGGAGACCGGAAGAGGGGGTGCTGTGCACCTGGAGGGCGGGAAGGACACGGCGGACACCCAGTGGGCATCAGCACAGGGTGCTGGAGCTGGAGCAGGCTCCGGCTGAGTAGGTGTGTGTGCCCTAGGGAGTGGACAGGATGGGAAAGTGCTCTGAGAACCTAAACGCTATGGGATTTTATGCAAACTAAAAGAGGAAGAGAAACACGGTGGGAGTAGATGCGTGGGGAGAGGGTCCTTGGCCGGGCGGAGCTCATGGTGACCTGGAGGGGCACAGGCGCCTGTCCTGGGCCACAGGGGGGAGCATAGGGTAGGGAGAGGCCGGGGCAGGCCCGGAGACCCCGGAAACCAGGTCGAGCTGTTCCTGGCCGGACGATGCTTTTGTGCAACCAGAGAAAAGTGCGCCGGCTGCAGGGGTGGGGGAGTCCCCACGCTGCCACCTGGGGCTTGGCCAGCGGCCACCTGGGTTTTTGAGCTGCACAGTTGGGTGCAACAGAGAAAGCTGGTTCCCCGAGGACCACACTGCCAGGGCCAGGGCTTTGCAGGGGCTCCGGGCCGGTAGGACCCGGGGGAAGGAGGACAGCTCGCACCTCAGCCAGCGCACTCATCTGTGAAGGAGGCAGTCCCCGCAGAAGCCTGGAGGACAAGGACCAGCCCCAGCTTGAGACTCCTAAGGCTCTAGAACTGGCACCGTGTTTCCTGCTTGCCTGGCGGAGTCCTTGGCTTGGAGACTGAAACTGTCTTTTAGGAAACACACATCGTTTCTTGCACAGCTGCACGCGTGGAGTGTAATTCCTACGCAGCACACACAGGACCCCACGTTACTCTCGCATCTACCCAGGACTAACAAGTGGCTCCCCTTCTTACGGGGGGAAGATGAGCCAGAGGCACCTGTCTCTGCCTCCACCCCGCTTCCGGTCCCGTCTGTTCACCCTCCTCTCACTCACTTCCCTTCAGCTATTTGCTGAGTTTTTGTTGGTGCTGGGGATCGATCCCAGGACCTCACATGTGATAGACAAGTGCTCTATGCTGAGCTACATCACAGCCCTCTTGTCATGATTTCAGCTACCAGCTGGGCGTGGTGGCACATGCCTGTAATCCCAGCACTCAGAAGGCTGAGGCAGGAGGATCCTTGTGAGTTTGAGACCAGCTTAGGCTACAAAGTGAGCTCAAGGCCAGTTTGAACTACATAGTGAGATCCTGTCTCAAGAAAAAAAAAAAGAAAAAAAGATTTCAGGTACCAGTTGCAGCCCTCACATCCTGCTGGATCCCAGGGCACAGGAGGGGAGCTGGTGGATAGCTTTGGAGCAGCTGAAAAGTACTCCATAGTCTAGCTGTGTGGCCCAGTGCAATTGACCTAGCACTTGGCCTGAGACCCAGGCCTCCCTCATCTATAAAATGAGGGCAATAGCAGTGAATGCTGGAGTATTTTTTCATTGTTTTTGATAAAGCCACTTTGTTTCCATCTTGATTGTTTTTTTTGTTTGTTTGTTTGTTTTGGTCTTTTTGAGACAGGGTCTGCTACGCAGTTCAGGCTGGCCTTGAGCTCACTTTGTAGCCCAGGCTGGTCTTAACTCACAACAGTCCTCCTGCCTCAGCCTCCCAAGTGCTGGGATTACAGGCATGCACCACCACGCCCAGCACCATCTTGATTTTTTGAGATAGGGTCTTGCTATGTAGTTCAGGCTGGCCTTACACTCACTATGCAGCACAAACTGGCCTTGAGCTCTCACTGATTCTCCTGTCTCAGCCTCCTGAGTTCTGGGATTATAAATGTGTACAATCATGTCTGGCTTTTTTTTTTTTTTTTTTTTTTTAACATCATCTCCCTTCCTTTGTCAGGCTAACCTTGAATTCTTGGGCTCAAGCAATCCTCCTGCCTCAGCATCCCAAGTAGCTGGGACTACAGGTGTGTGCCAGTGTGCCTGACCCGATGGAGTTCTTGATAGGATCCAGTCAGATGTTGTCTTAGTTAATTTCTCTCACTGCTGAGACAAAATACCCAGAACCCAAAGTTAAAGAAGGAAAGGTTTGTTTAGCTCACAATTTGTAGAGGTTTCAGTCCATAATCGGCTGGGTCTAACGCAGGGTGGTGCGGTAGACAGGTATCCCAGGGGAGAAACAGTTTGTGGTAGCAGAAGATAAGCAAAAGCAACAAGACAGAGAAGATAAGACTCTTTGTGTCCCTCATATTGTATGCGGGCTCCCCACCCTGGGGCGGTGTAGCACTTGATTCCAGCCAGAACCATGCCAAACCCATCAGTGGACTGATTAATATTCACACACCCTTAATCCCAGCTTCCCACACTTGCCCGGCGTGGTGGCGCACGCTGTAATCCCAGCACTCGGGAGGCTGAGGCAGAGAGATCGTTGTGAGTTTGAGGCCAGCCTGGGCTACATAAATGAGCTCAAGGCCAGCCTGAACTGCATAGCAAGACCTTGTCTCAAAAAGACAAAAAAAAAAAAAAAAAAAACAGCTTCCAACACTCTAGATCCAGCCGCCTGGGGAAAAGCCCCATGACCCCATGACATGAGGCTTTGGGGCGACCTCTATACCCAAACCATAGCGGATGTGCACTAGGAGGGAAGGTAGCGTGTGTGGCCTGCACCTAAGGAGCAGTGCTTCACCTTGAGGGTGACATGAGACCCTGTCATTCGGAATTCTGCAGGGGAGAGTTGCCTCTTCACTCCTACTCATTTATTCATTTGCTCATTTGCTTTTATCGGCATGAATTCACGGGGGTAGTTTTTCAGTTTTCCCTACCTGGGTTGCAGTCTGATGCCTCTATGTGGCTCAGATCATTCCTGCCTGGCCTGCCGGGAGCTCTTGCAGTGGCCTTTGCCCTTGCACGCCGCATTCTGCCTGTGTGTGTCTAGGCACTTCCTTCCCGGGTGGCCCAGCAAGATGCTCTAGGCTCGTTTTTCTGTTTTTGGTTTTTTTTGTTTGTTTGCCAAGGTCTTGCTGTGTAGCCCCAGCGATCCTCCCGCCTCAGCCTCCTGAATGCTGGGGTTACGGATGTGCACCGCCATGAGTGGCTGCAGGCTAGTTTTGTATGTTTCCTGCCCTGGTCTTAGAGTAGCCATTTCTCCCAGGCCCTTGCTTCCTCTTACTGGAGAATGATATCACACACCAAGGTCTCCCTGAATGCTCTCACAAGCTATGGATAGAGACTTTATTTATCAATCAGTTTATAGCTGTTTAGGTCATTTCCACTTTTTGGCTGTTACCGTAGGGATCCAGCCCGACTTGACCGAAGCCATTACCGCCACAACTGCCCCAGGGGAACCTAGAATGTTTTTCCTGCCAAGTTTCCCAGGAAACCACAAAGAGACAAAACCACCTGAGAGGTGCGTGGAGCCGCACGGGCGGGCCCTGGCTCGGGAATGCGGCCGGCTCCCACAGCAGCTTAAGGAACCAGGAGCGGCCGGCAGGATGAAGTCACTTTCACACCTTCTGACCCAAATTGCAGAGACAGAGGAGAACTGAGGCCTGACCGGGCTCCTCCGTGAGCACAAGGGAAAAGTGGCTGCCACTGAGATCAGGTTGTCTCCGGCATGCGCTAAGGACTGCTGGAGGCTGAAGACTCTTGTGTTATTTGATTGCTTGTACCTGCGTTTGAGAAAGCAGGATGGGCCAGGCACTGCGGGCACCTCTGCCTAGTAGAGGCGAAAGCCCCTGGCAGCCTGAATGCTAACCTGACTCTCTCTCTCTCTGTCTTTCATCCTCATTTGTCCCAGGTCAGGGCAGCAAACTTGTAAACTGGCTCCTCACAGGTGGCATCTGGCAGGGACCTGGGACCGGTGGTATGGACCGGTTACTACCAGCTGCTGTTTTTTGGGGATAGAGTCTCGCTATGTAGCCAAGGCCGGCCTCAAGTTCATGATCGATCTGCCCTGGCCTTCGTAGAGCTGAGAGTATGTGCCACTACATCCGGCCTCGCTGACTTGACTCTCCGTGGCCTGTGCTTCCGAGCAGCTTTTCATGTGCTCACGGGCCGTCTGCACAGTTCTTTGAAGGTGAGTCTATGCAAATCCTCTGCCTGTTTTTATTTATTTATTTATTTTGTTGTTTTCTTGAGACACGGTCTCATTATGCAGTTCAGGCTGCACTTGAGCTCACTTTGTAGCCCAGGCTGGTCTGGAACTCGCAATGATCCTCCTGCCTCAGCCTCCCGAGTGCTGGGATTACAGGCGTGCACCACCACGCCCGGCTCATTTGTGACTGATTTGGGGTCCCATTCAGTTTTGCATGGAGGCCCCTCTCATGCTGCACCCCAGTCCCAACTCTGATGGGCAGGAAGGGACAGGGTGCTGTGAACCTTAGGACACCTGATCATTTCCAGAGGCATTTGGTACCAGGCATGGTATGAGAATTGGGGGGCAAGAACAAAAGTCCTAAATCTGGGGGTGAGGGGCCCTCCAGGGTGATCTGATCTGCAGAGCCCCAGAGAAACCCTGAGATGGCCAGGGTCCGCATAGCAGGTACCAGCAGCGTCTGCTTGGTGCCTTGCCCCTCTGTCCCCAAAGGGTGCCTGTCACCTGCAGGTCCCTCTCCGGGCCACCTACACCTGCATTACTTGCTTTCTGCCCCACATTCCAGGTATTTGTCCCCAAACCGGTTTGTACATTTCCAGCGCTTTCTATTGTACACCGCCCCAGGAATTAAGTGTTATGTAAACTGCTGAAAGTTCAGCGGCTCTGGTGAAAATAAACTTGAATCCCTTGGAAAAGCTCGGTAATAGGCCAGTGCTTTAAAAATGTCTGAGTGGGGGACCGGGGATATACCTCAGTGGCACAAGCGCCTGCCTGGCAAGTGCAAGCTCCTGAGTTCGATTCCCGGTACCAAAAAAAAAAAAAAAAAAAAAGGTGTGAGCAGGCTGGGAGTGGTGCTGCACACCTATAATCCCTGCACTCGGGAGGCTGAGGCAGGAGGATCACGGTGAGTTCTTCACCAGCCTGGACTACATAGTGAGCCCAAGGCCACCCTAAATTAGAGTAAGAAGGTCTCAAAAAACCTAAAAAAGAATAAATCCTGGTCAGACTCCACTTCCCTGCCAGGGGAAGCCTGAGTCCCACTCAGCCCCACCTAGAGAGAAAGGAGCCCAGCTGCTGCCACAGAGGCCATTGGGGCGTGGGTGTTGGGCTTGCAGTTTAAGGCTGTCACCCCTGGCATACTGCCCCACAGTGTGTCCAGCTGTGTGAACCAGGACCGGCCACTCGGGCTCTTGCTCAGCTTCTGGTTTTGTCCTCTCACCCCTTCTTCTCCTGTTTTCCTTCAGTACTGAGGACTGAACCCAGGTACTACAGGGCTACAGGGTGTCCCTAGCCTATTTTTCAATTCTCTGAAACAAGGTCTTCCTAAGTCATTAAGTTGCCCAGGCTGCACTAACATTTGTGCTCCTCCTGCCTCAGCCTCCCGGAGTGCCAGGAGTTACAGGCCTGAGCCGTCATGCCGGTTCCTTGGCCAGTTTCTCGGAGTCCAGTTAGTAGAAAGCCAAGTCTCATGGTCAGCCCATGCCAGCGATGCCAAGAGCAGAGAGTACAGCCCCAGGCCCCTGACCCCAGATCTGGCGCAGCCTCCGGACTGCCCCACTTGCTGGGACACCCACCTCTCGCCCTCCCTCCCGCCCTGCACATGGCGAATGAGAGGTGAGGGGCATCAGGCACCAACAGAGGGGGAGGGGAGGGCAGAGGGGATGAGGAAGGGGGAGGGGAAGGTGCCATGGTCCTCCAGGGGAGCACGGGAGGCAGAGCTGGAGTTGGAAGAAGCCCAGCCAGCACCCCCTGCAGTCCTCCGGTCAGCAGCACAGCTCCTCAGGGGGCTGGAATGGAGAGCAGGCAGCTCCAGGCCTGCACGGTGGGTGAGGACACCAAGACAGACAAGGCCCTTACGGCCCTTACGGTCCAACCCACTGGGGAAGGGAGGGATCCCCCGCTCCAGAACCCAGGTAAGAGCTTTCCTGGATGACAAAGGAGTGACCCGCACGCTTTATCTGACCAGCAGAGTAAAAGCCCCACCCGAGGCAGCCAGGACTTGGACTTAAGACTGCACTGAGACGGTCAGGAGGCGCGGCTAAGCCCCCACATGCAGTGCCATCGAGACACCCGGCCCTGCATACCCACAAGGCCACCTTTTTTGTTTGTTTGTCTCCCCTGCCCCGCCCCCCGGTACAGGGAATCGAACTCACGACCTTGCGCTTACCAGGCAGGTGCTATGCCGCTGAGCTAAATCTCCAGCCCCTTTGTTTGTCTTTTTGAGACGGGGTCTCCCTAGGCAGTTCAGGCTGGCCTTGAGCTCACTTTGTACCCAGGCTGGTCTCGAACTCAAAACAATCCTGCCTCAGCCTCCTGAGTGCTGGGCTTACAGGTGTGAGCCACCACGCCTGGCACTTTGCCCTTTCTTTGGGTCAGCTGGGGGTCCCTGTCCTCCATGGCTTAACCCCCCCACTGGAGCAGAAGAACAAAAGCCTCGCTCCCAGGCTGAGACGGAAGATCTCAAGTTCGGGCCAGTTTGGGTGACTTGGCCAGACCGTCTCAAAACAAAAAGCCAAAAGGGCTGGCGATGGGGTGATGGAGCACAGTAGAAAGGCTCTGGGTTCGATCCCCAGTACCACAAACCAATTTCTGTGCCCAGGGCTTCGGCCTAATTGTTCTGGGAGGAAGCACTAGAACCCCCGAGAGGCCAACAGCGTGGGGGACGGTGTGATCTGGCCCGGGAAGCAGCGGGTGTGGGGGCACTCAGGGAAAACAGCCCGGATGGCGGGGCCTGAAGGCACCAGCGCCCCCACGTGGACAAGTAGGAGAATGACCGAAAACGGAACGGGAAGGAAACGTAGACGGCCAGCCAGGATCCTGCCCTGCAGGAGCAGACGCCTGATCTGGGGCCCGGGCACTGCCCAGGTTTCTTAGTTTGGCTCTAGGTAAAATGTGGTTCAATCTCTCACATACTTGGAGTCCCTCCCCACACCTCACCCCACATCATTTAATCTCACTGACGTGAACAGCTGGTGCCAAAATGACAAAGCCACCAGACCTCGTGGTGCACACCTGTAATCTCAGCTCTCAGGAGGCTGAGGCAGGAGGATCACTTAGAGTTCGAGGCCAGCCTGGGCTACATAGTGAGCTCAAGGACAGCCTGAACTGCACAGTGAGACCCTGTCTCAAAAAAACCAAAACCAAACAAACAACCAAACAAAAAAGCTAGTGGGATTTGTTGCAAAAGAAAGAACACATGACATGCTTATCTACTGCCACACTGAGTCTTCACACGACCTAAATGTGTGACATAGAGATGCCAAGGCCATCATCGGGATAGGATCTGACCACAGAGCCCATTAAAGTTGGAAAACAGAGCCAGGTGTGGTGGCTCCCCCCTGTAATCCCAGCACCCGGGAGGCTGAGGCAGGGGGATCATTGCGAGTTTGAGACCAGCCTGGGCTACAAAGTGAGCTCAAGGCCAGCCTGAACTGCGTAGCGAGACCCTGTCTCAAAAAA
>NW_004955413.1:28004111-28013250 GCF_000276665.1 Chinchilla lanigera
CCCCCCATGCTTTGTGCCCTCGTTTATAACAAAGAAAAAAAAAAAAAAAAAAAAAAAAAAAATCAGAAAACAGTTCTTTTCTTTCCAGGCACCCACAAACGAAATGGAAAGGAGTGCGCTCGGCTTCGCCCAAGGCCACCGCATCTGCAGGGGACAGGCTGGTCACCTTGTTAAGGACGGAAGCACGACAGCGTCTGCTCTGAGCGGGCAGCGGTCCGAGAGGCAGGGACAGAGCGAGGGCCGGCGGTCTCAGGGCTGCCTCTCGGGTTGACGGAGGAGCCGTCCGTCCCTCCTGGAGCCTTCCGGTGCCGGCAAAGGGGCCGTTTGGAATCCGGTTTGATTCGGGGCCCCTAGCGTGAGGCCCCACTGCGGAGTGCCCCAGTCTGGCCCAGCTGTGCTTCCAGATGTGCTCTCCTCTTTGGCAGAGCCGCGCTGTCTGCAGGACACACCCTGGGATTCTGCGGGGACTGGAAGTGGGGTCGCGCAAACCTCGCAGGGCTGCGGGGCTCTGAACCGCATGCAGTTGTCTGAAACAAGAGCAGTCATTTCGGCTCCTCTCCGCAGGGGCTCACGTTCCACCCCAGGAGCTCCGCAGCAGTTCCCACCTCCCAGGTCATCTGGGAGACCTGCACCACGGGGCGCTTTGTTTCGGTCTTCCGCCGGCTCATTTCACCGTTAGAGCCGCATGTGTTTAACTAGATTTGGTGAACGTGCCAGCCGTAGCCTGTGTGACTTCCACGAGCAGAACATCCCCGGGAGCCCTGAACACTCCGGTCCCCAACAGTGTCCTCAGCAGCCCCCAGTCCCGCGGCCTCGCCCTCTCCCGTGCCGTTCCTACCTTGGTGCTTCCTCCCTTCCGCCTCTGTGACATTCAACCTATTACAGATGTGGAGCTCAGTGCTTTTCCTAATTTTTTTTTCCCTGGTACTAAGAATCGAACTCAGGACCATGTGCTTGCTATTCTTTTTTTCTTCTTCTTCTTTTTTTGTCTTTTTGAGACAGGGTCTCGCTGTGCAGTTCAGGCCAGCCGTGAGCTCACTTTGTAGCCCAGCCTGGTCTCGAACTTGCAATGATCCTCCTGCCTCAGCCTCCTGAGTGCTGGGATTACAGGCATGCGCTTCCACGCCTAGCTGCTTTTCCTATTTTTTTTTTTTAATTTTAGAAATAAAAGGAGGAAAACATTAACAGACAGACAACCTTTTACAAAATAGCAAAAGAGAAGTACAGACATGCTTTTCCTATTCTTAAAAAACACCATTCAATATATATATTTTTTGAGACAGCATCTATGTACTTTAAATTGGCCTTGAACTTGCAGTGATTCTCCTGCATCAGCCTCCCAAGTGCTGGGATTAGAGCTGTGTGCTACTACATCTGGCATCGATTTATTTTTTAAGCACAGAGAATTGAGCCCAGGGAACTCCCTATTATTGTTTCATTTTTGTTTGTCTTTTTGAGACAGGGTTTTGCTGTTCAGGCTCTCCTTGAGCTCACTTTGTAGCCCAGGCTGGTCTCGAACTTGCAACGATCCTCCTGCCTCAGCCTCCTGAGTGCTGGGATTATAGGTGTGCGCCACCACGCCCAGCTTGGAACTCTCTACTATGGAGCCCTTTTTTATTTTTAATTTTGAGGCAAGGTCTTCCTAAATTGTCCAGCCTGGCCTTGAACCTGAGACGCTCTGGCCTCAGCCTCTGAAGCAGCTGGGATCACAGGTGTGCCCCACTGAACCCAGCTACCATTTAATACTTCCGGTAACAGATGTGGGGTTCCCCCACAGCAGACAGACCATCACTGTCCAACAGACACAGCCAGGCGTCTCCCTCCATCCGGTTCTGACTCTGCACTGTAAGATCCTCCCATTGAGGGCCCAGTGCCCCACTGCGGGCATCAGCCCTAAAGCTGCCCTGTGGCCTGTGCCTCTGGCTGACCAGCCGTGATTCGTGAGTTGGCATTGCCAAGCCCCCAGCTGAGGTGCGATTCATTCACAAGAGCGGCTCTGAAGCACCTCCCAGGCTGCGATAAAGGACATTCCAAGGGAGCCAGAGCGGGGCCAGAGGAGGGCGCAGGGTGTGGGGACCCGGGAAGGACAGGTACCCCCAGCCCCTTCCCAGCCCACTGCACTCTTTGAACACTGCAAGTACAGCAATCTAGACGCTCCCTGAGCTCCACCCCTTTGGACTCTTGCGGCTTCTACTTATTAAGAGCATAACCATTCATCCTGCTATGTCAGCCTAATTCCATTAGGAGGTGCTTAGCAGGTTAGGACAGCAAGCTCCTGGGCGTGTGTGGGTGCTCATGGCGTGTGACCTCAGGCACCCCTGGGCCCTTCCTCTCTGGCGCTGCTGCCCGGCTGTGCCCCTGGCCCCCATGAACCCGGCAGCTTTGCTCCATCAGCAGGCCTTTCTGCCATGACGCTCCTGCCTCGGAGCCACAGACCATGGACCGGACCCCCAGAAACCGCTAGCCACGTTGGCCCTCACCTCCTCCGGGTGAGTGTCGGGCTTTGTGTCCTTGCAGTGGGAAGGGTGATATAACAGGGTAAGGGCACTGCTGGCACTGGAGATGGGCATGGCTTGGCAGGGCTGGGCGGAGCTTGGGCCAAAGGAGGACGGGCTGCTCCCTTGGGTGGCGGTCAGAGGTTCTGGGATCCCTGGGCTGCCGCAAGGCCCTGCCTCACCTGGGTTGGCTCCTGTGGCTCTGAGGTGTGTGTGGGTGAGATGTGTGTGGCCGCCAGGCTGGGCCACCTTCCCTGCCAACAGCGGGGCCTGGGGCCCCAGAGCCAGGCGCACCGCAGGCAACAGCCGGGCGAGGGGACGCGGGGCCCCAGCACTCCGACCAGCACAAATTAGGGGCAGGTAGTAAATATGAACCGGAGGACAGAAGCTTGCCTGGCACCTGCCACGGAGTGACCCTGGGCCAGTCCCTTGCCCTCTGGAGCTCTGACTCTGCTGAACTAGAAAGACTCATAATTACCAAGTGCACTGATCAGGGGAGAAATCTCGAGATTACCTTGATAGATGCCGGGCCATAGGTGATAAAGTACAAGCTCATTTCTAAAAAGGACTGTTGGCTTGGTGGTGCATGCCTGTAATCCTAGCACTGAGGCAGAGGCAGGAGGATCATTGCAAGTTCGAGACCAGCCTGGGCTACAAAGTGAGCTCAAGGCCAGCCTGAACTGCATAGCGAGACCCTGTCTCAACAAGACTAAATAAATAAATAAATAAATAAATAAATAAAAAGGACTGTTAGCTGGCTGAGGTGGTGCATGCCTATGGTCCCAGAACTCAGAAGGCTGAGGGAAGAGGATCAACACGAATTGAGGGCCGCCTGGGCTACAGAGCTAGGCCTTGCCTATTAAATAAAGTGAAATAAAATAAAATAGACTATTCAAACACAACAATCACTTCTAATTTTTTTTTAAAAAAGACTATTAAAATATGAATTAACTGAGTGTGGTGGTGCATGCCTGTAATCCTAGCACTTGGAAGGCTGAGGTAGGAGGATCCCTGTGAGTTTGAGACCTGCCAGGCCTAGGGCTACATAGTGAGTTCAAGTCCAGCCTGAACTGCATAGTAAGACCCTGTCTCAGAAAACAAAACAAAAAATAGGGCCAGGGATATAGCTCAGCAGCACAGTAACCCCCTGGCAAGCACAAGGTCCTAAGTTCGATTTCCAGTACCAAAAAAAATAATAGCTGGATGTGGTGGCGCACACCTGTAATCCCAGCACTTGGGAGGCTGAGGCAGGAGGATCATTGTGAGTTTGAGACCAGCCTGGGCTACAAAGAGAGCTCAAGGCCAGCCTGAGCTGCATAGCGAGACCCTGTCTCAAAAAGACAAAAACAAAATAAAATAAAATAAAATAATAATAATAATAATAATAATAATAATAAAAAGAACACTCAAAGCTGGGTATAGTGGTGCATGCCTGTAATCCCAGCACTCAGAGGCTTAGGCAGGAGGATTGCTGAGAGTTCTAGGCCAGCCTGGGCTACATAGTGAGACCCTGTCTTATAAATAAATAAATATATAAATAGAATTTAAAAATAAATTTAAAAAACACTGAAGGCTCTGGGAAGGATGAATAGGAGAAGCTCAGGGTGGCTGGGACAGCAGCTGTTCTGTAAGATACTCTCAAGTGGATTCATGACAATTGTATTTACTAAACCCATAGAATTGTCCTCCTGTCACCTGCGGACTTCAGTTAATAACAGGGCGTCAGTGTTAGCTCATCAGATTTAAAATGCGCACCAGAGGAATGGCCAGATGTTTACAGTAGCAGAGCCTGAGCCGGGAAGACAGGGCTGGTGAGAGCTCTGTACTGTTCCCAATGTATTCTTTAAATCTAAGGGTACCCTGACAAATCACAGTCCTTAAATAAAACCCTACATGCTCAGGAGGCTGAAGCAGGAGGAGCTCAACGAGTTCAAGGCCAGCCTGAACTACACAGCGAGACCCTGTTTGAAAAGCACAAAACCAAAAAAATTTAAAAATTAAACACAAGGGCTGGGGATGTGGCTTAGGGGTAGAGTTGCTGCCCTGCATGCACAAGGCCCTGGGTTCCATCCCCGGCATCGCCACCAAAAAATAAAAAATAAAAAATAATTAAAACCAAACAAACCAACCCTAGCGAGGGGCTGACTTCCGGGAGCTCAGGCAGCCGCGACGGTGAGCGTGAGTACATCCCACGCCGGCGCTTGGAAAGCAGCTGGTCCAAGAATCGCTAAATCCCTCCTCCCTTTGAGCCCTTTCTTTTTTTTTGTTTTTGTTTTTGTTTTTGTTTTTTTTTCCCGGTACCGGGAATTGAACTCACGACCTTGCACTTGCCAGGTAGGCGCTGTGCCGCTGAGCTAAATCCCCCGTCCCAAAACTTGATTTGTCTTTTCACATTGGCTTTTTTGTTGTTGTTATTGTTTTAACTTTTTGTTTTTTTCTGGTACCGGGAATCGAACTCACAACCTCAGGCTTTCTAGGCAGGAGCTGTGCTACTGAACTAAATCCCCAGCCCCATTGCGCCCTTTCTTAAAGGCAGAAGCTGAAGTCCCCACAGGAGGAAGTAAGCATCTACCCTCAGGACCAGAAACAGAGACCACCGGAATTCACCTGGACGCATCTCCAGGCCTCCCGCATCCCCGAGGGCCGCCACCTTGGGAAGCTACCGGGTCCCCCAAAATGTGGATCAAATATGTGCAGATGCTTTTTCCTTCGTGTCATTTGGGGTGGGGGTTGAGACAGGGTCTCACTGTATAGTTCAGGCTGGCCTTGAACTTCCGATGGCGCCCAGGCTGACCTCGAACGCATGTCAATCCTCCTGCCTCAGCCTCCAGACAGAAGCCACGAGTGAGGGGGGGGAGAAAGTATGAACCGAAAGTTGTTATTCCAAACTCTATGGCTATCTCTCCTAAAAAGAATTGTTCTGCCAGTTGTGGTGGCATGCGCCTGTGATCCCAGCACTCAGGAGGCGGAGGCAGGAGGATCGCTGCAAGTCCGAGGCCAGCCTGGGCTAGTGTGTTCAAAGTGTGTTCAAGGCCACAGTGTCTGCACAGTGAAACCCTGTTACAAAAAGAACCCCTCCCCCCCAAAAAAAAGGAAAGAAAGAAAGAAAGAAAGAAGGAAAGAGAAAAGAAAAGAAAAGAAAAGAAAAGAAAAGAAAAGAAAAGAAAAGAAAAGAAAAGAAAAGAAAAAAAGAAAAAAAAATTGGTTCTGGTCAGGTGTAGCAATCCCAGCACTTTAGGAGGCTCAGGAAGAAGAGGGCAAGGCTGAGGAAATATAAATACCGGGGATGCGGCTCAGTGTGAAGGCCCTATAAACCTCCAGTACAAGAAACAGGGAAGGAAGGAGGGACGGAAGGAAGAAAATAAATGAACTGGTTGTACATTGTGTACTTGTATCAGAATGTCACGCGGTATCCTCAGGAACAGACACAATTACTAGGAGTCACAATGAAAATATACTTTAAAAAACATCTACAAATACATTACTACTTTAAAAACAAATGGGAGGGGCTGGGGATTTAGCTCAGCGGCACCGCGCCTGCCTGGCAAGCGCAAGGTCGTGAGTTCGATTCCCAGTACCGGAAAAAACCAACAACAACGACAAATGGGTGCCAGGTGTGGTGGCGCACGCCTGTAATCCAGCACTCGGGAGGCTGAGGCAGGAGGATCATGTGAGCTCGAGGCCAGCCTGAGCAACATAGCGAGACCCTGCCTCAAAACAAAACAAAATAAATGGGGCCAGGCGTGGTGGCGCACATTTATATAATCCCAGCACTCTGGAGGCTGAGGCGGGCAGATCGCTGCGAGTTTGAGGCCAGCCTGAGCTACATAGCGAGACCCTGCCTCAAAAAGACAAAAAAAACACAAACAAATAAATCGATAAAATAAATTGGTTGTGTTCAACGCAGAAGCCCATCCTGGGGACACCACCCATTCTCATGGCAGGGCTAGCCTGGCCCATTTTCTGCCCCCCGCCCCTCGGGCACCTGGCACTGGACCGGTAAGGCATGAATCAGGGGTTGGGGGCCCTGGCTGGGAAGGTGGGGGCCACCGGGGAAGCTCGGGACGGGGCTTGGAAGGGACGGCTGCTGCTGACCGAGCGTCCCAGAGCCTGGGGCACCGAGTGGGGGAGGAGGGCAGAAGTCACGCACAGGAGTGTAGGTGCGCACGCGGCCGCCAGAGGGCGCCGGCCGGGGAACTCGCGAGCAGCCTGCCACAGAGCCCCGCCCACCCGCCACGGCCCCGCCCATTCACCGAGGATGGTCCTGCCCCCTCAGCCGAGCCCCGCCCCTTCGCCTGGCGTAGGCGGGTAAGGCCGGGCTGCGAGCCGAGGTCCCAGCGGGTCTTGGGTTTCTGCGAGGCTCGGGTACTTCGCCGAGTGGGGTAGGCCATCGGGGGAGGGAAGCGTGAGGCGGGGGAGGAACCGCCCTTCCTTCTACACCGCATGTCACTTTGGTTTCCTTTGGCACTAGGGATTGAACCCCGGGCCTTTGTACTGAGCTAGCCATATGCACATCCCTTTTTTGTTGCCCAGGCTGGGCTCGAACTTGCAACCCTCCTGCCTCAGCCTCCCAGAGTGCTGGGGTTGTAGGTGTTCGCCACCACGCCCGCCGCTTTCCATCTCAGGTGCTCGTGGCTGGAGGCTGAAGAAGGCGGAACCGGGACCCCCAGGGCCACAGAAGAGAACTGTCCCCACCTGCGGGCTCGGCGAGGTCACTCTGCTCTGCGCTGAGGACGTGGCCCGGCCCACGTCTGGACTTTTATTCTATCCTTTCTGGCTCAAAAGCCGATTCTGCTTCCTTTTATGAAAAATCACTCTCTTTCCCTATTTGGCCCAATCTCACGCTGCAGAGCCTGTTTTCTCCTACCTTTAATAAATATGAAACTGCCACTGCCAAAAAAATGAATAGGTAAAAATGGAATGGGCGTGGTGGCGCACGCCTGTAATCCCAACACTTGGGAGGCTGAGGTAGGAGGATTGCCTCGAGTTCAAGGCCAGCCTAGGCTACATAGAGATATCTTGTCTCTAAATGAATAAATTCATTAAAAATTAAAAACCAGGGTGGACACCCTTCTGCAGGCCACCTGGTTTTTAAGAACACTGTCATAGTTTCCTAGTTGCAGGACTTAGCACCAAACTGGAAAGAGGCCCACATTTCAGACCTGTGCCAGGTTCCTTGAACCGAGCGGGGAGGGGGTTCCTCCTGCTCTTCCCTGGCTGCCTGCCCCAGGGTGGGAGGGGCGCAGACTCGTGCCACAGGGCACAGCCCGGGCTTCCCAACCCCGTCCGGAGGGGACTGCGCCAGCCTCGAATACACAGCAAGACCCTGTCTCAAAAAAACAAAACGTGGGCCAGGGAGATAGCTCAGCGGCACAGCACCTGCTGGGAAGCTTGAGGTCCTGAGTTCGATTTCTGGTACCAAAGCAAAAACACAACAACAAATGACAGCATTTACAAAGCTGTCCACACGGGCCTGGCGTTGTGCTGGGACCCCAGGCACAACCGATTATCCTCATTTTACCAACGAAGAACCGACTGTCAGGAGTAAGCAGGTTACTTGCTCCCAGCACACGGTGAGCAGGGAGGCAGCCCGGAGCCGAACCTGACAGTCTGACCCCAAACCGTTGTTTCACGCCTTGGGTTATGGTTTTCGCATCAGCAACCCAGCGGAACTAAGCTCAAGATGCCGTGAGTTCCAAAAGTAACTCAATGCCACGCTCTTCATGTTTTAGCTTCGTGCATTCCTGAAAATCATGCCACCCAGTGGCCTGTGTTTTCCAGCTTCTCCCCGGTACCCACGCCTCTGCCTTAGTCAGCAATTGATTTTTAAAATTTTTAAAAAATTATTTATTTATTTATTGTCTTTTGGAGACGGGGTCTCGCTATGCAGTTCAGGCTGATCTTGAGCTCACTCTGTAGCCCAGGCTGGTCTCGAACTCGCAATGATCTTCCTGCCTCAGCCTCCAGAGTGCTGGGATGACAGGCGTGTGCCAGCGCGCCTAGCTTTGATTTTTTTTTTTTTTCATAGCTCAGTCTCTGGCTTCTCACCTAGCAACTGTTTTTCCCAGCTCCCCTTGCCAACTATGGGAAGGAAAGTCTAGCCAATGGGCTAAGAGAGGAAGTGATCTTTGGGGCAGGTCTGCTGGCTGAGTATGGGTGCAGTGGCCGGAGCTAGAACAGCTGCTTTGGACCAGGAGATTTAGAGTCAGGGATGTCTGGATGACTGCGTCAGCCTGACCTCTCACCTTAGCGGTCAGACTCCGGCTTCTCTAGGTTATTACTGAGTGCATCTTTGTTTCCACATCTGAAAGGGGATGGTACTTTGCACACTGTCTCAGAAGGGAGGCTGAAGCTGCAGGCCAGCTGCTCCCGGCCTCCCCGTCCCGGAATTCTGAGCTTTCAGGATGGGGCAGGGTTGGGCTGAGGTGAAGACAAACAGCAGTTTTCTTTCCTTCCTTTTTCCATGTGAACCGTTTTCCCTCTGTTCCAAACTTGTGATCGCCCTGCGCTGCGTTTAAAACCCAATGGAACTTAAGAGGCTGCCTGCGGGTGAGTTTTCCTCCCGGCCCTCAGGCCCCTGGGAGATTATGACCCTTTGCAATGAGTAGACATTTGCTCATTTAGGTCTATTTTTTTTTTTTTTT
>NW_004955413.1:28013545-28027228 GCF_000276665.1 Chinchilla lanigera
CAGCACAGCTCACTGAGGAGCCAGGCTGGCCACACGCGGAAGTCGCAGTTGGTTAAAGGCCAGCATCAAATGGCACCGCCCGCCACAGACGGTCCCGGGGGGTGGGAGTGGGGGTAAAATGAGGCCGGCTAGCCTTTCCCCAGGGGCCCGGACTGTCAGTCAGTGCCTCACATTCGGTAAGGGTTCTGCCACTGAGATACAGCCCAGCATCTCCCCTTCTTTGTTTGTAAACCTTTTATTTTTTCTTGAGACAAGGTCTCCCTATGTAGTCCAGGCTGGCCTCAAACTTGTGGTGCTCCTCCTGCCTCAGCCTCCCAAGTTCTGGAATTATAGGCATTTACCACCAAACCCGGTTGTTTGTAAATTTTTTTTTTTTTTTTTGTCTTTTTGAGACAGGATCTTGCTATGCAGTTCAGGCTGGCCTTGAGCTTACTTTGTAGCCCAGGCTGGTCTCAAACTCGCAATGATCCTCGTACTTCAGCCTCCTGAGTGCTGGGATTAGAGGCGTGTGCCACCACACCCAGCTGTTTGTAAATCTTGATACAGATTCAAGCTGGCCTAGAACTTGTGATCCTCCTGCCTCAGCCTCCAGAGTAGCCAGGGTAACAGATGGGCACCACTGTGCCCGGCTTTTCTCTGTTCAGACCGAAAGTTATTCATAGGAGTCATGGGTTTTCCTTGCCCAAAAAAGAGGAAGAAATTTCATGAGAGAAAAATGAGGAAGTTCACGCTGGTATGAAAAGAAGGGGTCGGGGGCTGGGGGTGTAACAGAAGAAGAAAGAAGAAAGGGATTGCAAAAGACAAAAAAGGAACTGGTTTAATTTCCCCGAAACTTGAGAAATTCTGTTTGTGATTTCTGCTTTTTTTTCCTGAGCCAGGGTCTCATGTAGTTCAGGCTGGTCTCAAACTCGTGGTGATCCCTCTACCTCAGTCTCCCAAAAGCTGGGGTTACAGACGTGTGCCACCACCCCCGATTTTAGGGTACAGGTCAGCAGTGCTAAGCCCCTCCCCCTGCTGGGGCCACGTCACTTTTACGCCGAGTCCTGTCTTTCAGGATCTTGAGGCAAGAACTTCTCCCTTCTCCCTGAGCTCTCCTGCCCACGTCCCCACCTCCCCAGCTGCTTCATCCTGGGGGCAGGTTGCAGCCGGGAGTTTAGGCCAGGCTGGGGACAGAGCCATCGCCCACCCAGGCTCAGCCTGTCACCGTCACCAACCCTGCAGGGGCTGGCTGGGCACCGTGGCCTTCGTGAGCACATATTCCCAAGATGCCCAGAGTCAGCTGGCCCAGGCGGGACCACACATGGACAGGGAGTGTCCCTGTCCACGGAGCTACAGGGGCAAATGCCACGTGGGTTCTAAGTGGCCCAGCGTGGAGGCATAGGGCACGCCATACACTTTGCTCCATGTGGTTTTATTTTTTTATCTTTTTGAGACAGGGTCTCGCTATGTAGTGAGGCTGGCCTTGAGCTCACTCTGTAGCCCAGGCTGGTCTCAAACTCACAAGTGCTGGGATTACAGGCGTGCGCCACCATGCAGAACTTCCCATGTGCTTTTGAACATTCACAAGTTGTACAACCATCACCACCGTCACCGCTGACCCCCATTCCTTTTTACTGCTAATAGCTGGGCATAGCGCTACATGCCTGTGGTCCCAACTACTTAGGAGGCTGAGGCAGGAGGATCTCTTGAGCCCAAGGGTTCAAGGCCAGGCTGGGAAACATAGCAAGATTCTCTTTCTCAAAAAACAAAAACATATTGCTGCATAGTAGTCCCTTGTGTGGACTTAGGTTCCCAGAGAGCCGAGCAGTAGGCTTTGGATATGGATAGGAGAGGACAGGGATTTTTAGGGGAGGCAGCTCCGTGATTACAGAGGCTGAGATGTCACAGCCCTTTGCCAGTGAAAACCCCAGGATCTTGGCTGCAGCTCCGTGCAGGTCCAGAGGTCTCAGAACCCAGAAGTGGGCAGTGTGATTCCAGCCCAAGACCAGAGGCTGGGGGAGCAGGGTGCTGGGGTTGATCCCGTATCTGAGGGCTGGGAGCCTGCATTCTGCTGGTTGAGGCCTGGTTCACCTGTCCTCACGGCCCCAGGATGGGAGGTGTGCCCACACTCCATGCTGCGGAACCACCCACAGACTCGCACAAAGGACCCGTCCCCAGGAGAATCACCACGCTGTTCCCCAGCTGTGGCTACTGGGGTGGTTGCACCTCGGCTGTTCTAAGTCACACTTCCCAGACACTCATGTATGGTATTTTTTTTTTTTTTTTTTTTGAGGCAGGGTTTCACTACGTAGCCCAGGTTGGCCTCAAACTTGCAGGGATCCTCCTGCCTCAGCCTCCTGAGTGCTGGGATGACAGACGTGCGCCACCATGCCTGGCTCCTGTGTTTTTATATGCACATACATCTTCATTTCTCTTATCTCTTGTGTGTTCCTGGTTGATACAGTAACACTGTTGCTTTTTTTTTTTTTTTTTTAAGACATGGTCTTGCTGCCGGGCGTGGTGGCACACACCTGTAATCCCAGCACTTGGGAGGCTGAGGCAGGAGGATCATTGCGAGTTTGAGGCCAGCCTGGGCTACAAAGTGAGCTCAAGGCCACCCTGAACTGCATAGCGAGACCCTGTCTGAAAAATACCAAAAAAAAAAACCACCCCAAAACAAGACATGGTCTTGCTATGGCACCCAGGTTAGCCTTCAACTCACTATGGAGCCCAGGCTGGCCTCAAACTCACAGAGATCCTCCTGCCTCAGCCTCCTGCATGCTGGGATTATAGGTATGCTCTGCTACATCCAACCCTGTCTCAAGAAAAGAAAAAAAAACCTGACCCATTCAAATAGAGTTGCAGATATTATTTATATTCATTTGTTTTGTCTTTTTGAGACAGGGTCTCACTATGCAGCTCAGGCTGGCCTCAAACTTACAACGATCCTCCTGCCTCAGCCTCCTGAGTGCTGGGATTACAGTCACGTGCCACCATGCCCAGCTTTACATTCATAAAGTTAAGCCAGCAAGACCCTAAAAATCACTAAGTGAAATCAGATTGTGGTTGGAAAGATAATCAGCTGACAATTCTTTATCTTCGGCAGAGACATCAGCCGCTCTTGAATACCTCTGGAGCCAGGCAGCTTACCCCTTGCCCGGCTGCTCAGCAGGCAGAGTCCAGAGGCCAATAAATGCCAGCTTTGGTGGCTGCTGCACAGCTCCTGCAGGGTCCCCGTTCTGGACGCCACCTTCTGCCTGGTGAGAAGGCCTGGCATTAGAGGCCAAACCCTTAACTGGAACCAGCTGGGGCTGCGCTACGCAGAGCTCAGATTTTCCTCTGGCCCAGCCCAGGCCCCCAGCCAGCCCAGCCAGCGCCAGGCCTTACCCTGAGGCTCCAGTAAGGTTAAAACAGATCTAGGCTTCTACCAGGGTAGAACCCGGAAAACTTGTAAGAAACCACCAAAGCTTTTGCTTTGAGACAGGGTCTCGCTAAGTAACTCGGGCTGGCTTTGAATTCAACAGCGATCTTCCTGCCTCAGCCTCCCAGGTGCTGGGATTACAGGCCTGGGCCACCACACTCTGCTCAAGGCTTTCTGCAAACCTTGGACACCGAGGTGGGAAAAACAGGCTTCTCCCACCTGCAGCTGTACAGCGGGACGAACGGGCTGTGAGCCGGAAGCATTCCGTGGGTCACAGCGCACTTTGTGTGAGTCATTTTATTATTCTGCACTGTAACAGCTGCTGCGGGCGGGACAGAAGTCACCTTAACGCATCTGCCTGGCTCCAGTCTTCCTTCCGAGTCTAAACTCGCTTGTGACAGCCATCGGCCCGTGTGCCTGTGTGGCAGCTTGTGCGGTCGCCCAGGGTGACAACCCCCCGGCCTGCGTGCCAGGAAACTCCTCTTGTGAACCCTTTCGAGAAACTTACAAAAATGTTTTCTAAAAAGTTTTCACCATAAAGAAAAATATATTTTTACCACCGTGAGATCAGCGTGTGAGGTGTACCCGGCTGTGAGACGAGCACGCGGGGTTCGTGTTCAGCGCCCCACGGCGTCTTGGGCTCGGGCTTCCGGTTCCCGCTGTGAGCCCTGCGGCCGTCTACGACCGTCACTCTGACCCGTGTTCCACGCGTCCACTGGGTGGAAGAAAGGTCCTGCGCCCCGGGGCCCCCTGCAGCTCCCAGCCGAGCCGGGGGCGAGCCCTCCGTCCTGCCGTGCCTACGACCCCCGCTCCGTGAACCGCTGTGCTCGGCAGGCGGCTGATTCCTGGCGTTTTGCTTGGCAGACGCGCCGACTCCCCTGGGCTCCTCCAAGTCCCACGGTGGCCTTTTGGCCTCCAGAGTGGCCTCTGTCTGCTCACAACAGCGGCCTGGGGTCTTTAAGATGCTTCTCTCCAGCCAAAAGCACTTCTGCAGCCTGTGCCGGGGGGTGGCACTGACGTGTGTCACCTGCCACGGCCGAGCACACAGCCCCTCAGCCAGCGGCCCGGCCCCCGCCCAGCCCTCCTCCCCCAGCCCCCAGCCCCCAGCCCACCCGGCTCCTGGGCCTGGGTCTCCAGCTCCCCTGCCCCCCTCAGCCCCAGCCCCAGCCCACCCAGCTTCCCTGAGCCTCCTGGAAGCTGCTTCCAGCCCAGGTCTGCTCTTTTCAGACAGCTTGGCCACCTAGTTCAGGCTGACCTTAAACTCTCAGTGATCCTCCTGTCTCAGCCTCCAAGTGCTGGGTCCCAGGCAATCTTACGGCCTGCTGTCGACACTACCCCAGATGCTCATGTAGCCCAGGCGGCCTCTGCCCCAACAAGGCGCTGGCCCAGCGCATGTCCACCACCGCCGTGCTGGCCCGGAGGGGCAGATGCGGGCCGGGGCACCCCACCTCCCTGCCCCACACTGTCTCCCGCCTCCTGCTCCCACCCCAGCCCCAGCGGGCCCCTCACAGGTACAGGCGCATGGCCGCGTGTGTGGTGGGGCAGTAGCGGGCGTACAGCTGCGCCAGCAGCGTCCGGGACGTGGCCTCGAAGCGCATGCCCTGGCTCTTCTTGTTCCACACGTGGGTGGCGTAGGTGGCGTTGAGCAGCCCTGACAGCTCCGCGGGGCTGATGTCCTCGAAGTACTTCTTCCAGCTCTGCCAGGGCACGGGGTAGAAGGCCTGGCGCGGCAGGGCGGTGACGCCGCGGCAGCTGCGGCCCTGGGCCAGGCTGCGGATGTTGCACCACCGCTTGAAGACGCGGGTGAGCAGCTGGGGGCCCTGGTGGCCCCACACCCAGCCGTTGTAGTGGGCCACGAAGTCGCGCATGCACAGCGCCAGGAACTCGTGCTGCCGCTCGAAGGCCAGGAAGGCGCCGTTGAGGACGTAGCGCGACTGGGCGCCCAGCGCGTTGCTGAGGTTCCCCAGGCTGCGGAGGACGATGAAGTCCGTGTCCAGGTAGACGCCCCCAAATTTCCACAGCAGCGCGATGCGCGCGGCGTCCGAGGTCACGGGCAGCAGGTAGGGCTCCCAGCGCCACCGGGAGGCCGCATGCCAGGCGGCCAGCGGGGTCCCCCGGAACAGCGCGTCCAGGTCCAGCGGCAGCATCTGCACGTTGGGGAAGCAGCCCAGGAGCGAGGTGCCCAGGTTCCGGGGCGGCGGGGCGCCGCGCAGCCCCTTCATCAGCACGGTCACCTGTGCCTCGGGGTGCACCCTGGCGGCCGACTCCACCGAGCACATGAACAGGAAGTTGGGGCTGGTCCGCTCCGAAGTCTCCAGGAAGAAGATGTTGCTGCCCGCAAGTCGCGTGCTGTTGGGCGGGCCGGGGGGCCCCAACGTGGGGCAGGGGATGTCCACAGGCAGGTTATAGAGGCGGCCTTGGTCCTTGGGCTCTCCTCCAACATGCCAGTAGATGATAAGGGAGACGAAGAACGAGAATTTGAAGCCGAAGAGCAAGAAGGTGCAGACCCGCTGCCTGGGGGTGCCCCACAGCAGCTGCAGCAGGCAGTCCGGGGGCCTGGACATAGTCTCCCCAGATCACGGACCTGGCTAGTCTGCAAGAGAGGGACACCAACGTTCAGGCAGGAAGACCTGTGATGCCAGCATCCTGGGAGGCCGAGTCAGGAGGATTTCGAGCTAGTTCAAACCAGCCTGGGCAATTTAGTGACTCACCAAGATGTCTCAAAATAAAAATAAAGAATGGGCTGGGGACGTAGTAAAACAGCAGCCACGGACGACAGACAGAGGTCTCGGTCGGGCCCCTTTCACTTTCTGTAAGAACACATAAGCTCCCAAGCACTGGGCTGGTGTCACCCACGGTGGGCAGCTGGGACATGAAAGGGGACAGTACTGCCACCTGGCATGTGACCAGGCCTGGGGACAGAGAGCCCAGAACAACACCACTTGGCTTAGGAACTGCGTCAGGATGGGCACCACGCTGGGTCCAGGCGCTTGGAGCCTCGAGCAGCGGCAGACACGCGGGGTCTCCGGTTACAGCGGCCCCGCCCTCTAGCACAGGTGTGGAGCTGGAAGGGACAGGGAGCTCGTACCACGGTCTGCGACCTTGACTAACACTAACAGCTTTCCACCCGTCACTGTCCAGTGACGTCCATGTGGCCAGTGGCAAGGGCCACTCCCGTGTGCCACAGATGGCCAGGGTACAAGCCAGGCTGTGGCCCTGTCCTCCCACGTTACGTTCACCCATGCACCTGTTATCACCTAGTAAACCCCGTGAGCCCGCATGCCCTGGGTGACCTTCCCAGCGCCCGCCCACACTGTGTCCTCGGACCCTGACAGTCGTCCTGAGGGGGCCGCGCTCACCTAGGTCGCCCAGACCAGCGAACAGGCCCAGCAAGGTTCTGCAGGTCACGCGGAGTCGCACGGTCCTCGAGCGGCAGGGCAGGGGGTCCAGGTTCATGCTGTCCCGAGCTCCTGCGGCAGGGAGACCGACAGGGGGACCGAGAGGTGCCTGGTCACCCACGTGGTATTTACTATCAACAGCAAGCCGGCCAGCACTCCCCCGGCCCCTTCTGAGTCCCAGTCCCCTCCCTCTGAGCTTGGCAGCCCCAGGGGACAGTGGCATCATTTTTAAGGCAGGGCCCAGGAATCCTGGGTGCCAGGGGGCTGAGGAACCGACCAGGTGCTGTCTGGGTGCCAGAGGAGGCAGGGAGCCACCCCCGGGACACCCAGAATCCCTGAGTAGCCGTCCCCTCACCCCGGAGCCTGGGGCTGGAGCGGGCGGGCGGGCTGGTGGAGACCGTCCCGACTCAGCAGCCAAGCTTCTCCAGCAGCAGGAGCGCAGCCTCTCTGTGCCCTCGTCGCTCCCGTAAGTCCATCTGCAACAGGCGGAGGAGAGAGACATCAGCGCTGGGACTTCCCGGCCTCACCGCACCCAGGCACAGCCCATCTGCCTGCTGCCCACTGGCTGAGCTTGGACAGCTCCGGGGGCGGGAAAGAATCAGACCCAGCCTGTCCAGGAAGCGAGGAGCCTTCAGAAACAGACAAGGACAAGGACATGGTCCACGGGGCAACAGCGCTTGGGCAGGGGGTCAGAGGGAAGCAGCAGGACAGAGGGGTCTCAGCCCCCAGCACACAGGGAGCCAGGCCTCTCCCGCAGCGATCAGCTGCTCACTGACGCCCTCACACCTGGCAGCCAGGGACACTTTAAATGGACAACTCAGAGCTGGCCGTGCTGGTGCACACCTGTTACCCCCGCCCTTGGGAGGCTGAGGCAGGAGGACTGCCGCAAGTTAAAGGTCGCCTGGGCAACATAGTGAGTTCAAGCCCAACCCGGAATACATAGCAAGACCCTGTCTCAAAAGAAAAAAAAAAAATGATTACAGTAAATCTTCACTGCCAAGAAGGACAGGATGTGAGCTGGAAGCAAGGGCAGGATCTGTGGGACTCTGAGGGGATTCGCGGCATGTGTCCTTTCCTGTAATACATTTTTGTTGACTTAAACGTTCACCAGTTTCTCTCACACCTCATACTCTGCCTGCTCTTGTTCTCCTGCGTGGTGCCTTTTACTTATTTGTGGTACAAATCATGACCCTGGCTCCCCCGCCCGAGCTGTGGGGAGAGAGGCTATTTTGGTCCTGAGCATTTTTAACCCCCTGTGAGCCACCGTGATGGGTGGACGGACAGACAGACAGACAGACAGCAGATGGAAGACGGCCAGCCGCAGAGGAGCCTTGACTGCAGGGAGCCCTGGGTGCTGGGACCTGGGCCACTGTGGGCAGGAAGAGTGCGTGACCCGCATCTGGTCACCCAGCTGCACCATATTTGGTGTGGGAGCCAAAGCTCAGGAGAAGAAGCCGCAGCCCTGCGCCCACGTGACCTCAGGCCCCAAGCACGCTCCCGCCCCTCCCCCAACAGGCCTCTCCAGGTGGCCAGCCCGGGCTAAAAGAATCACACAGCAGAAGCTCCGGCATATTTAACGTATGAAGATAGCCAAAATGCAAGATAATGGGGCTTTGTTTTACTGAATCTAATATGCCTTTTCGTTGGTGCCAGGTACCCACTGTGTCGCCTTGCAGGCCAGCGGCAAAGCAAGGGCCCAGGTGAAGGCAGAGCACAGCACACGTGCTCAGCATCTGTAGGACCATGTGCCACTGCCACGCTCCTCACAGCCTGTGTGACAGGAACGCCAGCTTCCTCAGCGTCACCTCACAGGCTCCCAGAGCCACAGGACAGAAGCGTCTGTCTGTCCCCGAGAGCACTCCCAGAGCCTTGCCAGGGCGGGGCAATGACAGGAAGGGCAGGGGAGGGGGAGATAAGTTCCATGCAGTGTGGTTCGCAGAAGAGGAGCGGTCAGTGTAAGGCAGAAACAGAAATACAGCCAATCGAACCAAAGCGAGCCTCCGGAAATGTCGGGACTAAGGTTTTTAAAAATCAAAGCTAGGCATGCTGGCACACGCCTGTAATCCCAGCACTCAGGAGGCTGAGGCAGGAGGATCATTGAGTTCAAGGCCAGCCTGGGCTACAAAGTGAGTTCAAGGCCAGCCTGAACTGCATAGCGAGACCCTGTCTCAAAGAAAAAAAAAGAAAAAGACAAGACAAGGAAACAAAAACTGAACTTGGGGGAGGGATAGGTCTGGATGTTTTGTTCACCCACCTGGGTGACTGATGCCTAGCTGAACTTCCTGGACCAGGTGGTGCTAATTATGGTATAATTTCAAATTACTGCTTATCCTCCTGGGAGGCCTGGAGGCAAGCACACTTGGCACTCTTAGGCCTGGCCTTCTCAAGATGCGCCTCCAGCCGAAGTTGCCAGGTCTTTTATTTTCCACTGACTTCCTAGTGAGCCTAGCTCCTCTCCCACTGTATATTAATTTCTGTTTTGTTCTGTTTTTTTTGTTTTGTTTTGTTTTTTTCTGGTACTGGGAATCGAACTCACGACCTTGCGCTTGCCAGGCAGGCGCTGTGCCGCTGAGCTGAATCCCCAGCCCCTGTATATTAACTTCTAATTTAGCTGCCTAGAACACTAACCCGGCTCTGCTGTTCGAGGGCTCTAGTAGGAGCAGCACTCCCCACAGGGAGAACACAAAGGCCGACACCTGTGGTCAAACTTCTCTAGTTAAGGAATGGAGGTAGTTGGCAACAAGTTCAGCAAACTGTTTTGGCAAACACTTTAGCCAGGTGTGGTGGCGCACACCTATAATCCCAGCACTCAGGAGGCTGAGGCAGGAGGATCACCGAAAGTCTGAGACCAGCCTGAGCTACATAAGGAGACCCTGCTTCAAAAAAAACAGAAACACCTGGAACTCCAGCTGGGCTCACAAAGAAGCCTCGGAATGACCTGAGGCCCCAGTCACTTACGTGATTCTAGATGGTACTGAAATCCTGCTCCCCGTCCTACAATAAAGCTTTTTATAAGAAGAGAAAGAGGCCGGGAGTGGTGGCCCGCTCCTGTAATCCCAGCACTCAGGAGGCTGAGGCAGGAGGATTGCTCCGAGTTCGAGGCCAGCCTGAAATGAATGCATAGTAAAACTGTCTCAAAAAAGCAAAGATTAAAAAAAAAAAAAAAAAACCACCAAAAGCACAGCAAAGCTGAGCGAAGCAATTGAGGACTCCAAAGCAGTACAAATGCCCAGAACTTTTCTTCTACCTCTGAACACCACAACGGTCCTTACCTCACCCAGGTGGCTGTGCCCAACGACCTCTGGGTTCTTTCTCATCAACACAGCGTGTACAGGCCGCTGAGCCGCACTGGGGAAGCACAGATCCCCAGGGTTCAAAGCCGAGGGAGTGTTCCTGGCATCAGCGTGCAGGTGCAGCCGGCCAGGAGCAGCCTGCCCCGGCCGGGGCACTGAAGTCCCTCTGTGGCCAGCGAAGCTGTGCGCCCGGCGGGCGGGTTCGCCCCACCTCCGGCCTGCAGCGGGCGGGGGCTCTGCCGTGGGGAACAGGGGCGGGGCAGCCGGGTCTCACTTCCCCCACGGCCCTTTCGTTCCAAAAGGGAACCGGGCTCAGCCTCCAGATGGGCACGCACACCCCTCTGGGCCGAGGGGAGGTGGGGAGCTGCTTAAGCCCTAGGCCGCAGGAGGCCACTTGTCTCTAAAGGAAGAAAACGAACTTTTCAAGTTCTAGTTTGCAGGGCCAGTTACACTGTGGCTCCTGCTCCTTGCACGGTCCTGAGAGATCGCTGATGCTCCAGGCTGCCCCTCACCTCCCGCCTCATTAAGGGTTCATGAATATGCATAACGTGCCCCGCATGTGATTAAGATCAGCGTTGATTCTGGGACACGCATGCGTGTTGAGCGCCCTGTCAATCATTCCTGTCAGTCACACTGCGGGCACCTGGGCTGGGCGCGGAGCCTTTAAAGTCCGGAAGCCCGGTTCGTCCGTGTGCAGTGGGCAGTGCTTTTGCTTTCTGGCTACCCCGACACCAGTCTTCTTGTTGGCACGGAGTGTCCCCGAGCACAGCTTCCTGTGACCCCCGGTCACTGTCGCCGCCGGCCCCTGGACACCCAGTGCTATGCTCTGCACCTCATCCCTGCCGCGCAGGGGAGCCTGGGTTAAACCTGCTGACCCCATCGCGCCGGTTGACAGAGGTCCTATAAAGGCTATAAGGGAATACTGTAACCCTCCACCTGTCAGATACCAGATACACGGAGTTTGCGCTCCCCAAAGTAGGAGAGTGAATTCTGAGGAACAAGGGAGGTTACAAGTGGGAAATTTTACTGAGGGAGAGACAGCTTCTGAGAGACAGGAGGGGTTCTGAGTGGGTTGCCTCTGACCTACTTAGGGGAAGTTTTATAGAGCGAAACACGAGGTGGGTACAATGTGGGACAAAACTATGATCAACCAGTAAGCTAACAAGTAAAAGAGCTGGGCATGATTGCACACACCTGTAATCTCAGCACTCAGGAGGCTGAGGCAGGAGGACTGCTGTTGAGTTCGAGGCCAGCCTGTGCTACAAAGTGAGCCCAAGTCCAGCCTGAACTGCATAGCAAGACCCTGCTTCAAAAAGAAAAAAAAAAAAAAAAAAAAATTACAAGGACAGCCGGTTAGGTAGCACCGGTCCAGTGGGGCAGCGGTCACGTAGCGAGGGTGCACGGGAGGAGCAAGGAGCTTGCCTGGGAGGGCCGGGCCAGGAGGTCCCGGGCACCCACCTGGGTGAAGAAGTCCGTCTAGACTTCACTGACCAGGTGATACCCATTATAGTCTATTGCTTATCCCTCGGAGAGGCGTGTAGGCCTGGTCATTCCGTCTTTATCCTGAGGCCTGGCCCCCCTCAGATGCGCCGCCAGCCGCGGCTATGCTGTGTTCTCCTCTGCACGGAGCCCCTCGAGGGCCGGCCCTGTCTGGCTGCCTCGAATATTTCTGCTCAATTCAGCTGTTTGTAACCATAGTGTTAGAGCCAGCTAAGTTCGGCGGGAATCTTCTAGGAGTCAGACAGGGCCAGGATCTCCAAGGAGCCAGTGCGGAGGGTGGGATATCTTACAACTGTGGGGGGAACAGACACCTGCAGCTGAGGGCCAGACCTCCACACAAGAGATGAATCAAATGCACCTACGTACTTTCCCTAAGGGTAAGCATCGGGGATTGATATGCTTTTTAATTTTTTTTTTTTTTTTTTTTTTGGTGCTGGGAATCGAACTCAGGACCTCGCACTTGCCAGGCAGGCGCTGTGCCGCTGAGCTTCATCCCCAGCCCTAGCAAGTGCAAGGTCCTGAGTGCGATTCCTGGCTCCAAAATAATAAGTAAACAAATAAATTTCAAAAGGGCTAGGGATTGGGGCTGGGGATTTAGCTCAGCGGCAAAAGCGCCTGCCTGGCAAGCGCTAGGTCGTGAGTTCGATTCCTGGTACCGGAAGAAACACGAAAAACAAAACAAGAAATAAAAGGGCTAGGGATTGATACTCTTTTTTGTTTGTTTGTTTTTCTTCCAGTACCAGAAATCGAACTCGCGACCTTGCGCTTGCCAGGTAGGCGCTGTGCCGCTGAGCTAAATCCCCAGCCCCGGGATTCATACTCTTCATTCATCCTGATCACCTTGGGAAAGCCAGGAAGAGCCTCTGACCCACCCCCTCCAGGAAAAGCTCCTCTCCTGTGTCATGCCCACTTGCTAAGTGACTTGCTTCCCCATTTGATCCTGATTTAAATAATTTTACCGGAGCCATTATACTTGTAATCTTACTAATTGACCACAGTTTTGTCGCACCTTGTGATTTCCCATTTTTCCCCTCCTTGGACCCACCTCACCTCATGGATTTGCTCTATAAAGTCCCTAGAAAAGGCAGGGCCCTTGACAACCCACTTGGGATACCTTCTGTCTCTCTCTCTCTCTCTGTGTGTCTGTCTCTGTCTGTCTGTCTACTCTCTCTCTCCCTCAGACAGAAGCTTTCTTTCCCCAATAAATATATATTCTGCTCTTAACCCCCGTTGTTCCTAAAATTCACTCTTCAAGTTTAGAGATCATGAACTCGTACCAGACATACAGCAGGTTGGGAGCTTCTTTCCCCTGTATCAGTAGCAGGAGTAGAACACAAACATGAATGCACGCGCACACACACACACACACACACACACACATTTATAGATAGCAAGAAGTAGTGGCCACAGCTCTTAACTTTCCCCAGGGTCAGCCTGAAGCATATAGTGAGACCCTGTGTAAAAAAAAAAACCCGATATTTAATCTCAAGTACTACAAAAAAAGATGCTCAAAATCTATGTGAGCAAACTCTTAAGGACCTCAAAGAACACAAAAGTAAACTTGAACACGGGAAAAGACGGAGCATATTTTTGGATGGAGTATGCAGCTCATGACAACACCCATCGTCTCTGGCCCAACTGATATGTTGGATGTGATTTCGGGATTAGAAAAATAAACATACAAGAATCTACAGAAGCTGGGCGTTGTGGCGCACGCCTGTAATCCCAGCACTCGGGAGGCGGAGGCAGGAGGATCGTTGCCAGTTGGGAGACCAGCCTGGGCTACAAAGTGAGCTCAAGGCCCGCCTAGACTAATAGAGACACTGTCTCAAAAAGCCAAAAAAAATAAATAAATAAATCTACAGGAAAACGCTTGAGAAGGAAGGATCTGCTGGCTCTTTACAGATGCAAATATCAAAGTTTCAGGAATTAAAACAAGCCAGCTTTGGCAGATCATCAAACATCAGTGAAACAAAAGAAAACCCAGGAGCGGGCAGAACTTTCATTGCGGAACTTTCAAGTACAATGCAGGCAGCATCTCAGATCAGTACGGTAATTCCGGCCTTTCAGATATGAGGTCTTGGGGGGGGGG
>NW_004955413.1:28027526-28039187 GCF_000276665.1 Chinchilla lanigera
TGCTGTTCAGGCTGGCCTTGAGCTCACTTTGTAGCCCAGGCTGGTCTTGAACTCACAACAATCCTTCTGCCTCAGCCTCCCGAGTGCTGGGATTACAGGAGTGCATCATCACATCTGGCAGGAAAGTTTTCTTTTTTTTTTTTTTTTTTTTTCTTTTTGGTTTTTCTCCGGTACCGGGAACTGAACTCACGACCTTGCGAATGCCAGGCAGACGCTTTTGCCGCTGAGCTAAATCCCCAGCTCCAGGAAAGTTTTCTTAATTATGTCTGAAATCCAGAAGCCATAGAGAAAAGAGGAATTGGCTGAGTGTAGTGGCACATGCCTATAACTCCATCACTTAAGAGGCTGAGGCAGGAGGACTGCCGTCAATTCATGGCCAGCCTGGACTATATAGCAAGACCCTGTTTTAAAAAAACAAACAAAAGTCAAAGGTGGCAATTTCACTCTGCCCCTGGGAAGCCAACCTCCTCCCTGCTAGCTGGAGTCACCCAGGAAGAAGCAGCGTCCTCAGAGATGCAACTCGGGTGCTCGTGGGACTGCTGAATGCCCGGGGAACCTGAGTATGCAGACTGAGAGACTCAAGACCTTGTTGGGCACCCTCGGGTGGCCTGGCCGGGTATAGTAATTCCATCTCGAACAGTGGTCATTTGCATTTGCACACGGTTTATATTGCAGACAGCATTCCCCAATTAGTGACCACCTTGGATCCTGGCCCTGCAGGCAGGGCGGGAATCAGCTCTGCTTCCGACCCGGTGCGCCTTGAGTGGGTGACTGGGGGCTGCCCCAGTGCCCACGGTGTCGGCATCGTTATTGACTCAGCCTCTGCCAACAAAGCCCTCGTGTTTTCTAATCTTTGGCTACTGCAAACAGACCTGTGACCTTGTGCAAGGTCATGTCTCTGGAGGACAGAGGCTCAGGGGGACATTGTGCGGGTGGGGGTGGGGGGTGCCTCGGTCACCCTGATAACGGGCGCCAGGCAGAAAGAAGGCGTCACGAGAGTCAGGGACCGATGTGACCGGCGGAGGGTTTCCACTGCCCGCCTCCTACTTAGGAGAGCACCCTGGTCCTGCTGCTTGTTCCAGCTCGCACTCTCAGGACCCTTTCCTCTATGATTTTCTGGGAACTCCGCGTCAGGACATTAGAACCATTAGAGCCATTACAGCCATTAGAGCCATTAGAGCCCTGCGAGCGACCTGAGATGCAGGGAGCTCTCCTAGGCCTGCAGCATGTATTTTTAATTTCCTCGTAGTGCTTGTTGCCCTTTAGCAGGAGGGGGCCGCAGAGAAGCGTGTTCCTTTCGAGTACTAAAAGTTTTTCCACTTAGTGGATGGCGTCACCGCCCTCCTGGACTTTTAGGCTCAGTTAAGGAAGCCAACCCAGCCCGACCCGGCCAGCTGAGTGTGGATGAGCCGCTGTCCTGGTCACGTCCTCTGCCCAGGGCACGCAGAAGGGCGGCGGAAGTGTCCATGCCCAGGGCACTGGGAAGCCAGCCTGAATCAGAAGAGGCCTCCGCTTCCTCTCCTTGAGAGAAAGTTCCCATGGTGCTTTGCACTCTCCTTTCTGATTGCATGAGAGATTAAAAATAGGCCTGGGAGTGTGGCTGGTGGGTAGAGTGCAGGTGTGAGGCCCTGGATTCAGACCTCGACACCACAGAAACAAACCCGCAGGCAGCAGGAGCGCTGCTCTCCTTCTGCATTTTTCCTTTCCTTTCCTGTATGGGACCTTGCAACAAACTACAGACCCAGCTTTTTATTTTTTACTTCAAGACAGGATCTCACTAAGTTGCTGCACTGCCTAGGCTGGCCTCGAACTTGTGATCCTCCTGCCTCAGCCTCCCAGTGTTGGGGCTACAAGCATGGTGCACCACACTCGGCTCATTTATTGTAACAGTCTTTGCTAACTGGATGTTGCCTGAACACTCTTGCTTTCTACCAGCCACACACTTGCGCTGACCTTGGAAGGCAGGCCCCATCCCGACCCAGGTTTCCTCACGTGGGAAACAACGAGTCAGAAAAGACGATCTCTTAGGACCCTTCGGGAAAGACTTCTGATCTGCGGCCCTCGCTGTCGCTGCTGTCACCAAGGAGTGACCTTTAAGGCAGAGTCCCAGCGCCACCTGCCCCTCCATGCCCGGCCAAGGGTGCCCAGGTACGGTGGTCAGAGGGGGGCAGGTCTCGAGTTAGACCTTGCTCGGCCTGGTGTCGGAGGTCACCCTGGAGGAAGCTGGCCCGGGGCTGGGCGCCCTCACGGTACCCAGCAGTGAAGAGACAGCGACACTCCGGGAACTACACAGCCAAGCGCCGCAGCAGCCGGGGACACAGAAGCTCACCCGGGGCTGCCTGGGGAGGCGGAGGACGCGAGTCTCGGGCTGTCTGGGGACAGGCCTCGCGGCCCCTGGGAGCACAGGCGTGCCCCCCCAGCCGGCGTAGATCACCCCTCGGACGCGCAGCACCTCCCAAGGCCGCCCAAATACAGCCGGCCGCGGAGCGCGACACGCCTCTCAGGGGCCGCAGCCTCCTCTGCAGCGGGCGCTTTCACCGCCGCCTCCGCATGCCTCCAGCTCCCGCGCCCCCATGTGTCCTGGAAACTTCCTGCGACCGAGTCAGCACACCCGAAACGTCTCCTGCAGGTCGGGGGCTTAGGGACCGCCGAGGACCCTGCACAGTGCCGGACCGTGCACGCGCGGGTGTGCGCCCGCCACCACACCCAGCTACACGCTCTGCTGAAGGGCGCGTTGACGTCCTCAGCTCCCGGACCCGTCGCGCTCCCTGGGACACTGAGGGACACGCAGCCCCGGGCCCCGGGCCCCGGGCCCCGGCCCCCACGACGCCCCCGGGTTTCCGGGGCAGCCGCTTGGTCTCAGGTGTTCCGCCTCCGCTGTCTGCTTTTCCTGTCCGGACACTGGAAGCGCAGTTCCCGTCTTTGTGTTTTATAAGCGACACGGCGGCGATGGCTGTCATTTCTGACCCCTCCGAACCTGTCCCGAGTGACAACCCAGATCGCATACACGCCTAGCTGCTGGAGAGGTGAGACATCTGCTCCCAGGATGAGCGACATGTATTAAAGCTCACTGGCAGGCGGGGGTCCGCGGGCTTCACCAGCACATCTGAGGCCCACAGGGTGCAGTCCCCGTCATGTGGTCTCCCAGCACTTCCTTGTTCAATCCCGATTCCTGTGTGGCAGTTCCTCTTGTTATTTTGCTTTATTTACTTTTGGTTTTTTTGAGATAGGGCCTTGCTCTGTGGTCCAGGCTAGAGCTGAACTCACAGAGATCCTCCTGCCTCATCCTCTCATATGCTGAGACTGCAGGCTGTGGTTCCATGCCCAGCCTCCCCTGGTTATTCACCAGCGTTTAAGATTTGAGGAGCCACAGCCAAGATGTGGAACTGAGCAGGCTGTGCATCAGTACCCGAACAGAATTAGCACATAGGGCGAATGTGCACGATCGAATTGGACTCGGCCACTCACAGGCATTCCTGCCTGTTGCCGAAACAGGACCGGAATTAGAGGACGTTGTGCTAAGTGAAATAAACCAGGCTCAGAAAAAACAGAGACTGTATGCTCTCACTCCTTTGTGGAAGCTAAAACAGTGAGTCTCGGCTGAGCATGGTGCTGTCTGCCCGTCCTCCCGGCTCTTTGGGAGGCTGAGACAGGAGGATTGCAAGTTCGAGCCCACCTGGGCAACCTAGCAACTGAGCAACACTGTCTAAAAATTTTAAAAAAAGAAGAAAACTTTTAAAAGCTGCTGGGGGGGCATGTAGCTCAGTCTAGATTTTTTTTTTTGTCTTTTTTTTTTTTTTTGAGACAGGGTCTCACTGTGCAGTTCAGGCTGACCTTGAGCTCACGGTGTAGCCCAGGCTGGCTACACCTGGCTACTCACAACGATACTCCTGCCTCAGCCTCCCGAGTGCTGCGATTACAGGCATGAGCCACCACGCCCTGGAGCTCAGTTTAGATTCAATTCCCAGGACCTTCCTAAAAAAGCAGGGTGGGGGGAGGCATAAGAGCCGCTCTGCTGTCCTGCGGCTCAGCAGTGTCACGGTCAGCAGCCACTTACGATCGATTTCAAAATAACTAGAAGAGCCCAGTTTCCCAGCAGAGATAAACATTCACAGAGATGGGAACGCGAAGTACTCTGGTTCAATCACTGTGCCGTGTACTCATATGGATTATCATGCTGTACCTCATAAATAGGTACAAACATCACGGGTCACTAAGCAATTCTCAGAATTAAACAACCTGAAATCCCTGCACTCAGGAGGCTGAGGCAGGAGGACTGCTGTGAGTTTGAGGCCCACCTAGGGTATATCATGAGTTCAAGGCCTGGATGAACTGCATAGTGAGACCCCGTCTCAAAACAAACAAACAAAACAAAAAGGGGGTGCAGAGCTGGGGCTTACCCCGCACCCCTTGGCATGGTGGGAGGGGTCTGCCTAGCCCATACTGTACTGGGGTAGGGGCTCGATATCACTGTAATAAACAGCAGCAGCCTGACTCAGTTTCCTCAGCTGTAAAGTGGGGGGTCATTGGCAGGGGGCCCAGGGTGGACTCGGGTCAGGAAACAGAGCCACCGGCACCCCTGGGGCCCGTGGACCGCGTCGCCCACGTTCAGGGTGTGACCTGCGGCAGGGAGAGGGAAGGCTGGGCCTCCCGGGGGCCAGGCCGGTGAGGTGCTGCCCCTGTATCCCGCACACAGCAGGAAGTGGACGGCCACCTCCCTGTGTCCCTGCACCCGGCACCCACATGCACGAGCCTCCCCACGGCCAGGTGCGCAGGTACAGGTGTGGCCCTGAGGCTGCGACACCCCTGCCCCAGAGGGGGGGGGGGAAGCTGCTTCTCCAGCCCCTGGGCCCCACGGGGGTTCATCCAGAGGGACACGAGGGGGGAGGGGGAGGGATGCTTGCCAGGAACCAGCTGCTGGGCGGAGCCTTTCCCTGAAATCACTAGAAAGAGCAGGGGAGGAAGTGAGCGCGGGCTCCCAGCTGTGGTCAGTAGGGAGTCGGCCTAGAGCGCAGCCGGTGACCGGAAGAGGACACTTCCCACCCGGGTCTGTCCCCTAGGAGGACAGTGCTGCCGCCACCTCCCAGGGAAGAGGACTCAGGAGGCGGCCGGGAAACGGCCCTGCCCAGTGGCCCGGGGAGCTGGAGACCTCCCAGCCCCTGCTCTGCACCGTCCACAGGTCCCGGGGGCAGCGCGGTGCTGTCTCCACCCCGGGTCCCCTGGGGCCCCCGCCTCTGTGCCTCCCCCCCCCCACGGGGCCCCAGCCCAGCTCCTTCCCATCAGCGCAGAGAAACAGCCAAGTGCCAATGTACAAGCCTGTGCCTTGAGCCCGCACACACAGCGGCAAAACCCACAGCCACCGCTGACCCAGGAGAGCGCTTCGCCACCCGCAGCGCCTCACACTGCTACGCCAAGCGCGGACACCTGCACCGGCCACACGCCCGGCCCCTGACGCGCACGGCCCGATCCAAGTGTGTCCTCAGCTCGGGGAACGCCGAGAAATGCACCCGAGCCGAGGAAGGAAGTGTGCAGCGGCGCGGGCTCCGCAGAGCTGCCGCCAGTCCAGTCTCTCTCTCTGCGCCCAGATGCGGACTAGAGTTGAGGACCGCCGGCTACAGGATGCATAAGTTCAGCGTAACCTTTTGGCTCTGTCAGATACAAAAAGAAAACAAAAACCCTCCCGTGCTCCTGCCCCTGGCCATTGATGCCTGGGTACCTCACACCCAGGCGTGGTGGTGCATGGCGATCACCCCAGCACTGGGGGAGGCTGAGGCAAGAGGATCTCAATTTCCAGTTCTGTCTGGACAATTTAGAGAAATAAAAAGGGGGAGGGGGTGCTGAGGTACCATGTAGTTCAGGGCTACCGGGCCCCTGGTTTGGATCCCCAGTCAAAACAAAACAACGAAAAAGCCCTCTTTTCTTTCTAACTCAGCCTGTGGCTCTGTACCATTAGCAACAGAAAACAGGCTAACACAGTGCTGCGGTGCTGTCTTCGCATGTCCACCGGGGTACTTCCCAGAAGCCGCTCGCAACCTGCTGAACTTCTCCCCGAGGAGACCACGGGGCTGAAGGCTTTTCCCGGCAGCTGTGAAGTCCCGGTCCCGGGCGCAGGCAGGCAGACACCCAGCATCTTGGGAACCCAGGCAGGGCCGCCGCAGAGGCAGAAAACCTACCGCGGGGCTGCACTGGCCCAGGTTTCAATCACTGATTTGTTTGCCTTATCATTCACCATTCCATTCTGGGAGGGTGGCCCTGGGGTAGGGCTGGATGTTGCCAGGGTAGAATTGCAGGTTTCACATAAAAGCATCTTCAGTATCAAAGGAGAACGCTTAACTAAACATGACACAACAAGACGTGAGCGTTGAAGTACATAAAAAAGGACAGATGGGGCAGCCGGGTGTGGCGTGGCAGAGGCTGAGGCAGGAGGGTCGCCACAAGTTCAAGACCATCCTGGGCTACGTAGTGAATTCAAGGCCAGCCTCAACTACACAGAGGAACCCTGTCTCAAAAAACCAAAGAAAGGAAGAGAATGGGCACCCTCCTCAGGAGACATGCCCTCTTGGGCCTTGATCCAGCCCGAAACCCACTAAAGATGGCGACACGATTCCCTACCCTCTTGCTAATGCGCATAGCCACGGCCCACCTTGGACCCTACGCTCATGGCTAGGGTGGGGTGTCCTGCACTGGGGGACCCCAGGATGTCCCCAGGGAGCCTGCAGCCTCTGGGGAGGAAGCTACTAGACCAAGAGAAGGGGCTTAACAGAGAGTCAGTCACATGCCGGGCCCCTGGTGGTTACTGCCCTTGCCCACCCCAGAAATCGCAGTCACCCCACAGTGGCCCGGCCAGCCTCTCACAGGTTGCCCGAAATGCCCGGGTCCGCCAGCCTTGGCTTCATGGGCTTCCACGTTGAGCTCCATCCCTGATCCATTTCTTTTCTTTTTCTTTTTCTTTTTTTGAGACGGGCTCTCCTTCTGGAGCCCAGGCTGGCTTCAAACTCCTGATGATCCTCCTGTGTCAGCCTCCCGAGCGCTGGGATCACAGGTGCGCTCCACCACACCCAGCTTCTGTTCTTTCTTTTTCTTTCTTTCTTTCTTTCTTTCTTTCTTTCTTTCTTTCTTTCTTTCTTTCTTTCTTTCTTTCTTTCTTTTCTTCTTTCATTCAATTTTGAGACAGGTGCTTGATATATCATTAAATTGCCCAGACTGGGTTTATTTTATTTATTTATTTATTTTTTGTCATCTTGAGACAGGGTCTCGCTCTGCAGTTCAGGCTGGCCTTGAGCTCACTTTGTAGCCCAGGCTGGTCTCCAACTTGCGATGGTCCTCCTGCCTCAGCCTTCTGAGTGCTGGGATTACAGGCATCTGCCACCACACCCAGCTAAAAAGCAACTTTAAACCAAGCAAATGCACTTTGGGGTTTGTCCTCTTCCTTTCCCTGGCTTTTTGGTCCTGGGTTTCAGGGCTTTCTTTTTGCAGCCCCCACCTGGGGATTGGCTGTGGGTGCAGGGGGTGTGTCTCGGTTAATTTTTTTTTTATTGCTGAGACAAAATACTTGGCACTCAAAATTAAGGAAGGAAAGGTTTATTTAGCTCACAGTTTGTAGACATTTCAGTCCATAATCAGCTGGCCCCAAGGCAGAGTAGCATGGCACAGGGCAACAGTTCAAGATGGAAAAAGACAGCAAAAGCAACAAGAGCAAAAGTGTTGCGGGGGAGGCTCTTTTCCTTCCTTATGTTGAAAGCCGGCCACCCTGCCCTAGGGGGTGTAGCACTCACACAATCACCATGCCCTCCTCTTGCACAGGATGAGGATGTTTACAAAGTAAGGAGGGGGCTCTCTGCTGAGTTGCTTAGTCAAACTTCCAAGCTTCTTAAATTGACACAGTGTATCAACCATAACAATCCACCCCTTGTCAACTTGGCAACCAGACACATTTTTTAAACGGTTTCCAGATACAAAGACATGCTTATTTTTAACATTTCACAATTTGGACATTGTAACACAGGTTTAACAATCCTTAAGAACAGTATTATCCATCAACATTATATTACATTAGAACCCTAATGTTCTTCCCCTGACCCCCCAAAGACTCATGCACATCCCTTTAGGTAAAAGGCATGTAGTCCTTCTCTAGGAATTGCCAAAGTCCTAACAGTTTCAGCATTGCTGAAAAGTCAAAGTCCCAAGTCTCCCCTAGATCCAAGGCAAATTCTTAGCTGTGAGCCCCTGTACAAATGAAGTTAAACACTTCCAACATTCAACGGCACAAAATAAACATTTTCATTCCAAAAAAATTACAAATAGGGGAATACAAAAGAATGGGGCCAAATCAAGTGTAAAATCCAGCAGGGCAAACATTAAATCCTGTAGTCCCATGTGCAGCATCTGAGGCAATCTGTGGCAATTTGTGAGCTCCAAAGGGCTTGCATGACCCCACCCTATGGCACTTCTGGTGGTTGTAGCTCCTACAGCTTCTCCCTTAGGCCTGCTCCACTCAATCCTTGCAGATGACCCATGTTCCTGGCTTTTCCAAACTTCTGGGGTTTCCACTGCACCTCTGGCTTCTCACTCACAGCTTCACACACTGCCCTCTCGGGGCACACTGCCTGGCCTCCTGGGCCTTCTGAAATTGAGGCAGAAACCTTTTTAACCCTGTAACGCTTGCATTCTGCATGTACCTAAAACTAGCGCCACATGGATAATGCCAAGGTCTGCTGCCAGCTGAAGCAGTAGCCGGGCTTTCTTCTCTCCTGGCTGTAGGGGTCAAGTGCCTGGATTGCTGGGCACTCTGAATCCAATTTTGAGGAACAAATTTCCTATGCTGCCGCCATTCCAGAACATGGTGCTCTGCTGCTTTCTCCTCAAAGCAAAGTCTTTTACCTTTGCAGGTTTGAGGCTGCAGAGGGTAGAATCTTGCTGCTTCTTGTGATGCCCTCAGGCCATCTTTTTAATTTTCCTGTTCCTTCTCAATAGTGGATCTCCCCAGCTCTATCTTGGCAGTCCACAGCTTTACCGGAGCTTTTTATCTGGCCAAAACGCACAACGTTTTAAATCATCCTGCTGGGCTCTTTGCTCTTGATTCTCAACGTAAGTCTGGCTAAAAGCACTCAATAATAGCCATGCCATCACCTCAACATTTAACTGACTTGAAATTTCTTCTGCCAGGTTAATTAGTCCACCGCCCTTAATCTCAGTCCCAGGCAAAATCTCTGGACATGAGCAAAATGCAGACAAACTTTTTGCCAAACCATAACATCAATCATCTGGAGCCCAAGAGCCAGTGCAGTCTTTCTTCCCAGCAGAAACCTCCTGAGCCTGGTCTTTATCAGCAGGATTTTTATCAGCCTCTGAGCTCTGACTAGAATCTCCCACAAAGAACAGCCTACGGAGCTCCAGCGCTACTCTTTTAGGTGACATCTCTGAACCTTTTCGAACTCTTCTCACAAGCCATTCTCAGAGGCTCTTGAACCACATGGTCAGGTGTAGTCACAGCATCAACCCCACTCCTGGTACCAAATTCTGTCTTGAGGATGTTAGTTTTTTTTATTGCTGAGACAAAATACTTGACACCCAAAATTAAGGAAGGAAAGGTTTATTTAGCTCACAGTTTGTGGAGGTTTCAGTCCATAATCTCAAAGGACGGGCGGCATGGGACAGAGGTAACACTTCAAGGCGGCAGAAACCAGCAGGCACAGCAAGAACAAGAAGAGAGCAGGGGAAAAATCCTCTTTTCCTCCCTTACATTGTAAGCAGGTTACCACCCCCCAGGGTGGGTGTAGCACTCACACCATCCTTGTGCCCTCCTCTTGCACAGGATGAGGACGTTTACAAAGTGAGGACCCTGGCCCCCTGCTGAGTCCCTGAGTTAACCTTCTAAACTTCTCAAGCTGACACAATGTATCAACCATTACAGGGTGTGGCCAGGTTTAGGGACCAGACCAAAAAGTTCTGCACCTACCACTGGGGGTGGTCTGTGCCCTGCCATGTGGCTCCCAGCAGGGTGGCTGCCCCATTCTTAGGGGAAGGTGACAAACAGGAAGCCTTGGGAAGCCGGGGGACAGAATGGGACGGATCAGAACAGGGTCTCACTATATAGTCCAGTCTGGTCTTTTTTTTTTGTCCTTTTGAGACAGGGTCTGGCTATGCAGTTCAGGCTGGCCTTAAACTCACTTTGTAGCCCAGGCTGGTCTCGAACTGGCAGTGGTCCTCCTGCCTCAGCCTCCCAAGTGTTGCGATTGCAGGCTGGGCCGCCACACCTGGCCCCTGGTAGGTTTTGAACTTGAGATCTTTCTGTCTCAGTCTCCCTGAGAGTGCTGAGATTACAGACCTGACCCACCCTGCCAGCTTTGGGGAAAGAGGCCTCTTTCACCTTCTCAGAGCCAAAGACCCGGCTGAATCTGTCCAAAGGTGGGAACTTCTGCTCCTAGGTGACAGATAAGGACACTGAGGCACACCGGCTGGCCTAGCAGGAGGCAGGCTGCACTCCTAGACAGAGGCCAGAGCCAGAGCCTAGCTTCTCACCTGCGGCGGCGGCGGAGGAGCCCGGGTCTCCTCCGCTCCCCGGGGCCCCGCGTCGCCCCCGGTGTCACCGACCCCCCTCCCCGCGCGCCCCGGGACCGGAGGACCTGACCTGGGCTGGGAGCTCGGGGCGCGGGTCGGGTCGCAGCTGTTGCTCCGGAGCAGGTGGCGCGGTGCCCACGGGCGGGGCCGCGGCTCCCGCTTCTGCTGCGGGGCGGCTCCCGCTCGGGCTCCGCTCGGCGCCGAGTCCCCGCGGCTCCCTCGGTCTGTCGGGGAGAAGCGGCAGCCTGCCTCCCTCCCTCCCGCGCTGCCGCCTGCACCCGGGTAACCATGGAGACCGGGCACACCCAGCCAGGGCCGCCTCCTTAAAGGGACAGGCCGCCAACGAGGGCTCCCCTCCCCTAGGGACCTGGAGGGGGTGGGAGCGGTCGGGGCGGTCGCTGCCCCCTCGCCGGCCTCGCGCACCGCCCCGGGCCACCGCCCGCCCCTGAGACGCCCGCGGCGCCCTTCTGCTCCCGCGGACTCAGCCGCAGCCGCAGCCGCAGCCGCAGCCGCGGGGCGAGACGCCTTCTCCGCAGCTTGGGGCTCTCGGAGAGCCGCCTGGCAGCCTCTCCTCCCGCGGAGAGAGAGTAGGAGGGCTCCAGGCAGGGGTGCCTGTAGAAGATGCAACCCTCCCCCCGGAAAAGAATGCCCTGCGAAAGGGGACTGGCGAGCCCCGAGGGTCCCATTGTCAGGGACGCTGTGAAGGAGGGGCGAGCGTCTTCCGAGCACAGCCTCGGGCAGTTCAGCCTTTCACGCCTCAGTTTGAGCCCCAGGAAAATGGGTGGAGCGGCTGTCACTAGGAGACGCGGCTGCCAGCAGGAGCTGTGAGGGCACTGGAGGGTGGGCAGCCGCTCTCCTTGTGACCCCGCAGTGAGAGGGCGCGCGGGGGCGCCCCGGGGCCCTCGTGCGGTCCCCGGTTTCTGTCGTCTCGGTCCCCTGCGCGCTCCCAGCCGCGCTGGAGGGTGGGGACGCTGGGGTCAGACGCGGGAGGAACTTCCTAAGCTAGCGCGGGCGGTGAGGGGGACGGGGCCGGCGCCCCACCCGCTTCAGCCCCGAGCGCTCGGCTGGGCGCCGCGGGAGCCGCCGCCTCCCCACCGGGTG
>NW_004955413.1:28039287-28040526 GCF_000276665.1 Chinchilla lanigera
GCCCCGCCCGCCGCGTCCCCCGCCTCGGCCTGGCAGCTGGTGCCAGGGCTGGGGACGGAGCCCCGGGCCTGCGCTCTGAGCTACAGCCCCGCCCTTTTGATCTTTTTCGTTTCAGACTGGGTCTCCCTAAAGCGCTACAGGACCCAGATGGCTCAAATTTGCGCTCCTCCTGCCTCACCCAGGGTGCCGGGATGACGGCCCAGCTGCTTCTCACATTTTAACCCAAGTCCCTCTTGGGAATCCACCCCCTTGCCTCCCTTTTCTTCCTTGGCTCATTCTCCTAAAATCCTCTCCAAACGGAAGCACTGGGGAGGCTGAGACAGGAGGATCACCACTAGTCAGAGACCAGCCTGGGCTACATAGCGAGACCCTGTCTCAAAATAAACTTTTAAAAAATTAGATAAATAAATAAATAAATAATAAGAGGCCCCAGAGACCTCTCCCTCCTTCCCAGGTGAGAGACCACCTGAGCCATCTTCTGCCTCGGCTCTCTGAGGGCTGCGAACCCTCCGCCTGGTGTGGTTGTGGTACAGCAGTAGGGACATCATCCATCTGTGCTGCCCGTGTCCCTCCCTGGCATCCCGCGTCCACGGGGACACAACTGTCCCCGCCCCTGCTCCGAGTCGCTTGTACTGTTTATTATTTGTTTATTTATGTGGAGCTGGAGATGGAACTCAGGGCTTTCACACTGAGCTACATCCCCAGCCCTTTAAAAATATATGTATTTTTTCAGTCAGGGTCTCATTACCTGGCCAAATTGTCCAGGTGTGGCTTGAACTTGCAGTCTTCCTGCCTCAGCCTCCCCGAGTGCCCCGATGACATGCGTGTGCCACTGTGCCTGGCTCCTTCTGCGCCCTTGCGTCCCCAGCTCCTGGTGGGGACCTGCTCACAGTTGCATCCCTTTTGGGGAGCTAGGGTTAGGGGACAGAGACATAGGAGGACAGGACCCTTTGGCATATGCTATGTGGAAGGGCAGCTGTACCCTCTGCCTAGAAAGACCTCCCTTTCCTGCCCTCCCACGGCCGGCCCAGTCGTCTTCTCCCCAAGGACCAGTTTTTGATTTGTTTGGGTTTTTTGACACAAGAGTCTCCGCCGGGTGTGGTGGTGCACGCCTGTAATCCCAGCACTCAGGAGGCTGAGGCAGGAGGATCATTGCAAGATCGAGGTCAGCCTGGGCTACAAAGTGAGCTCAAGGCCAGCCTGAACTGTGTATCGAGATCCTGTCTCAAAAAGACAAAA
>NW_004955413.1:28042086-28043509 GCF_000276665.1 Chinchilla lanigera
CAGCCTGGGCTACAAAGTGAGCTCAAGGCCAGCCTGAACTGTGTATCGAGATCCTGTCTCAAAAAAAAAAAAAAAAAAAAAAAAAAAAGAGACAGAGTCTCCTTATGTAGCTCAAGCCGTCCTTGAACTTGCTAAATTGCCCTGACTTGAGATCCTCCTGCTTCAGCCTCCCTGGTGCTAGGGTTATAGGTGTGCACTATCACAGCCAGGTAATTTTTTTTTTTTTGACGTAGTATAGGCTGGCCTTGAATTCCCAGCGATCCTCCTGCCTCAGCCTCCTGAGTGCTGGGATTACAGGCATGCACCACCACACCCGGTTTATATTCTTTTTCTAAAATTATATTTTACTTGTTTTTTTTGAGACAAGTTCTCACTGTGTATCTCAGGCTGGCCTTGAAACCACTATTTGGCCCAGTCTGGCCTTGAACTCATAGTAACCCTCCTGCCTCAGCCTCCCTGGTGCTGGGATTACAGGCCTGCAGTGAATGCCCTTGGCCTGACCTGGCCATCTTCACCCAGGATGGACAGAGCTGGCGTAATTACAGCTCAGCTGACTGTCACTGTCACTGAGTGTCTCGGGGCTCAGTGAGGGGTACACAGCCTCCCCCGTGCCTTCAGCCCTGCTGCCCAGCTCGCAGCTGTCCCAGGGCCATGCCGGAGGAGCCGCCTCGTTTGCCCACAGCAGATTTCAGACATGGATGGGAGAGAAACTCCTGACAATTTGCACAATTCAAAAGTGACTTTCCGCCACGTGTGGTAGCACATGCCTCTGACTCCAGCACTGGGAAGGCTGAGGAAGGGAGGTCACGAGTTCAAAGCCAGGCTGGACTACAGAGTGAGACCTTGTCCCAGAAGGAAAAAAGGAAAACTGCCCCATTTCTCAATGGGTTCCAGCAGAAACTGGTGATAAAAGCCGACGCAACTCCGAGAGGAGACACTGGCGGGGGCTGGGCTGGGCAGTAAGGAGCCACACGCTTCTGTCAGGTGGTCACGCGGTGCCATCGGTATCAGGGTCAAAGTGACCTCACTGTATGGAGCTAAGAAAATCCCACCGGCTGGACAGCCGCTTTCTTCCCTGGGACTCTTGATCTCTGTTCTGTGTGATCAGCACTAGCGAGGCAACAGTAAGTGTGAAAACTGTTTGTGGGTTTGTTTGAGGCAGGGTCTTGCTGTATATTCCAGGCCAGCCTTGAGCTTCCAGTCTGCTTCCTGCCTCAGCCTCCCTCTGACTGTAAGATTCCAGGTGTGCGCCACACCTGGCTAATGTGAAGGCTGTAAAAAAAAAAAAAAAAGGCTAATAAGTTATTTCTAAATTTAATGAAATAAAATTGGAATTGAAGACAACATAGGTTTCCAACTGGCTACTGATATATATATATATATATATATATATATATATATTTGTCTTTTTGAGACAGGGTCT
>NW_004955413.1:28046668-28048343 GCF_000276665.1 Chinchilla lanigera
GAGAGAGAGAGAGAGAGAGAGAGAGAGCTGGGATAATTATACTGCTGATGTCTAGTGGTTTATTGAAAGGAATAGTTAAATGTTTAATTTTTCTTGACCAATTTTGCATGCTTATACCTGGTAATCTGAACAACTAATTTGAAGGGAACAATGTTCAAGATAACAACTATTGGTGGATTCCTACTGTCTTGTTTAGTGAAGCTCTGTATCATTTCTAATTTTTTAAAATTATTTTTTATTCTCTTTAATGGTTTGATCAATCTTATATCTGGTAATCTGAGCAACTTCACTGAAGATAACAATATGGAATATAACAACCACTGTTAATTCCTGTCATTTTGTTTTGAAATCCTGTATCATTTTTAGTTTTTGCTTTGTTTTGCTTTTGTCTATGTTGTTGTTATTTTGTTATTGTTCGTTATTTTGTTTAAAATAAAAAAAAATAATAAAAAGCAATGGTAAAATCTAATTTAAAGAAAGAAGCAATGGTAGCTGTGCGTGGCAGCACAGGATCATGGTCGTAACACTCTGGGAAGCTGAGGCAGGAGGATCACAAATTCCAGGCCGGCCCCGGGGAATTTAACATTTTATTGTATTGAAAGCCTGTCTCAGAATAAAAAATAAAAAAGGGCTGGGGTGCAGCTCACTGCAAAGGCCCAGGTTTCCATCTCTAGCAGCCCCAAAAAAGAGGAAGAAAAGGAGGAGGAAGGGGCCAGGGATGTAGCTCAGCGGCACAGCCCTGCCCAGCAAGCGCAAGGTCCTGAGTTTGATTTCTGGTACAAAAAAAAAGACAGAAGAGCCGGGCGTGGTGGCGCACACCTGTAATCCCAGCACTTGGGAGGCTGAGGCAGGAGGACTGCTGTGAGTTCAAGGCCAGCCTGGGTTACAAGGCGAGCTCAAGTTCAGCCTGAACTGCATAGTGAGACCCTGTCTCAAAAAGACAAAAAAACCAAATAAGCAAAAACTAAAAAATAAAAAAGAGACAGGGAGAAGAAGGAGGAGAGGAGGACGAGGGAAGCCGTTGAAGACCACAGAGAAGCCTGAAACTCCAGCTTTGATACAGAAACTCCCCCTTTGATACGGAAACTCTGCGCCACCTGCCTCCCGCCCAAGGAAAAAGGCTGAGAAAGCAAAAGCCCAGGGCGAGCCTCCCTGGCCCCACCTCCGTTTCCTCTGCAGCTGCTGTCCCTCCTGTCTCTGTCCCCAGCCCCGTATCCCTTTCCTCTGGGCTTCCTCATACCTGCTGATCAGACCTGGCCCAGGACGGTGACCTGTGGTGGCCGAGTCTGCCCAAACAAGGGCACCGAGGTCAGTTGGGTTCACATCTAAGCCATTGGATGCTTACCGTAAATTCATCACTTTATTTATTTATGTATTTATTTATTTATTTATACTGGGAATCGAACTCAGGACCTTGCTCTTGCCAGGCAAGCGCTTATGCCACTGAGCTATATCTCCGGCCCAAATTCATCACTTAAAAATACAGCCCGGGGCCAGGGATATAGCCCAATGGTACAAGCACCTGCCTGGCAAGCACAGGGTCCCAAGATCGGTTCCCAGTACAAAAAAAAAAAAGACTGGTGCAATTCACATGTTGGCCATTACTGGCTTGGGCCGGGGATATAGCTCAGTGGCACAAGCACCTGCCTACCAAGTGCAAGGTCCTGAGTTCGAT